>NW_027314815.1:0-263019 GCF_023375885.2 Dermacentor andersoni
CTCTTTTTAGCACCCGCGCACGCATTTGTGCGAAAACGCGTTTTAAGCATGCACATGCATCTTTTGGTAGACGCGGATGAAGTTTTCTGCAAAACCACAAGATGTGCATGCAAATGGTGCTTTTTGCAGAACGCGCACGTGGATTTCTACCAAACGACGTGCTAAGCTTGCCGATGCTGCTCTTTTTAGCACCCGCGCACGGATTTGTGCGAAAACGCGTTTTAAGCATGCACATGCATCTTTTGGTAGACGCGGATGAAGTTTTCTGCAAAACCACAAGATGTGCATGCAAATGGTGCTTTTGGCAGAACGCGCACGTGGATTTCTACCAAACGACGTGCTAAGCATGCCGATGCTGCTCTTTTTAGCACCCGCGCACGCATTTGTGCGAAAACGCGTTTTAAGCATGCACGTGCATCTTTTGGTAGACGCGGATGAAGTTTTCTGCAAAACCAGAAGATGTGCATGCAAATGGTGCTTTTTGCAGAACGCGCACGTGGATTTCTACCAAACGACGTGCTAAGCATGCCGATGCTGCTCTTTTTAGCACCCGCGCACGGATTTGTGCGAAAACGCGTTTTAAGCATGCACATGCATCTTTTGGTAGACGCGGATGAAGTTTTCTGCAAAACCACAAGATGTGCATGCAAATGGTGCTTTTGGCAGAACGCGCACGTGGATTTCTACCAAACGACGTGCTAAGCATGCCGATGCTGCTCTTTTTAGCACCCGCGCACGCATTTGTGCGAAAACGCGTTTTAAGCATGCACATGCATCTTTTGGTAGACGCGGATGAAGTTTTCTGCAAAACCACAAGATGTGCATGCAAATGGTGCTTTTGGCAGAACGCGCACGTGGATTTCTACCAAACGACGTGCTAAGCATGCCGATGCTGCTCTTTTTAGCACCCGCGCACGCATTTGTGCGAAAACGCGTTTTTAAGCATGCACATGCATCTTTTGGTAGACGCGGATGAAGTTTTCTGCAAAACCACAAGATGTGCATGCAAATGGTGCTTTTTGCAGAACGCGCACGTGGATTTCTACCAAACGACGTGCTAAGCATGCCGATGCTGCTCTTTTTAGCACCCGCGCACGGATTTGTGCGAAAACGCGTTTTAAGCATGCACATGCATCTTTTGGTAGACGCGGATGAAGTTTTCTGCAAAACCACAAGATGTGCATGCAAATGGTGCTTTTGGCAGAACGCGCACGTGGATTTCTACCAAACGACGTGCTAAGCATGCCGATGCTGCTCTTTTTAGCACCCGCGCACGCATTTGTGCGAAAACGCGTTTTAAGCATGCACATGCATCTTTTGGTAGACGCGGATGAAGTTTTCTGCAAAACCACAAGATGTGCATGCAAATGGTGCTTTTTGCAGAACGCGCACGTGGATTTCTACCAAACGACGTGCTAAGCATGCCGATGCTGCTCTTTTTAGCACCCGCGCACGCATTTGTGCGAAAACGCGTTTTAAGCATGCACATGCATCTTTTGGTAGACGCGGATGAAGTTTTCTGCAAAACCACAAGATGTGCATGCAAATGGTGCTTTTTGCAGAACGCGCACGTGGATTTCTACCAAACGACGTGCTAAGCATGCCGATGCTGCTCTTTTTAGCACCCGCGCACGCATTTGTGCGAAAACGCGTTTTAAGCATGCACATGCATCTTTTGGTAGACGCGGATGAAGTTTTCTGCAAAACCACAAGATGTGCATGCAAATGGTGCTTTTTGCAGAACGCGCTCGTGGATTTCTACCAAACGACGTGCTAAGCATGCCGATGCTGCTCTTTTTAGCACCCGCGCACGCATTTGTGCGAAAACGCGTTTTAAGCATGCACATGCATCTTTTGGTAGACGCGGATAAAGTTTTCTGCAAAACCACAAGATGTGCATGCAAATGGTGCTTTTTGCAGAACGCGCTCGTGGATTTCTACCAAACGACGTGCTAAGCATGCCGATGCTGCTATTTTTAGCACCCGCGCACGCATTTGTGCGAAAACGCGTTTTAAGCATGCACATGCATCTTTTGGTAGACGCGGATGAAGTTTTCTGCAAAACCACAAGATGTGCATGCAAATGGTGCTTTTTGCAGAACGCGCACGTGGATTTCTACCAAACGACGTGCTAAGCATGCCGATGCTGCTCTTTTTAGCACCCGCGCACGGATTTGTGCGAAAACACGTTTTAAGCATGCACATGCATCTTTTGGTAGACGCGGATGAAGTTTTCTGCAAAACCACAAGATGTGCATGCAAATGGTGCTTTTGGCAGAACGCGCACGTGGATTTCTACCAAACGACGTGCTAAGCATGCCGATGCTGCTCTTTTTAGCACCCGCGCACGCATTTGTGCGAAAACGCGTTTTAAGCATGCACATGCATCTTTTGGTAGACGCGGATGAAGTTTTCTGCAAAACCACAAGATGTGCATGCAAATGGTGCTTTTTGCAGAACGCGCTCGTGGATTTCTACCAAACGACGTGCTAAGCATGCCGATGCTGCTCTTTTTAGCACCCGCGCACGCATTTGTGCGAAAACGCGTTTTAAGCATGCACATGCATCTTTTGGTAGACGCGGATGAAGTTTTCTGCAAAAACCACAAGATGTGCATGCAAATGGTGCTTTTTGCAGAACGCGCTCGTGGATTTCTACCAAACGACGTGCAAAGCATGCCGATGCTGCTCTTTTTAGCACCCGCGCACGCATTTGTGCGGAAAACGAGTTTTAAGCATGCACATGCATCTTTTGGTAGACGCGGATGAAGTTTTCTGCAAAACCACAAGATGTGCATGCAAATGGTGCTTTTTGCAGAACGCTAACGTGGATTTCTACCAAACGACGTGCTAAGCATGCCGATGCTGCTCTTTTTAGCACCCGCGCACGGATTTGTGCGAAAACGCGTTTTAAGCATGCACATGCATCTTTTGGTAGACGCGGATGAAGTTTTCTGCAAAACCACAAGATGTGCATGCAAATTGTGCTTTTTTGCAGAACGCGCTCGTGGATTTCTACCAAACGACGTGCTAAGCATGCCGATGCTGCTCTTTTTAGCACCCGCGCACGCATTTGTGCGAAAACGCGTTTTAAGCATGCACATGCATCTTTTGGTAGACGCGGATGAAGTTTTCTGCAAAACCACAAGATGTGCATGCAAATGGTGCTTTTTGCAGAACGCGCACGTGGATTTCTACCAAACGACGTGCTAAGCATGCCGATGCTGCTCTTTTTAGCACCCGCGCACGGATTTGTGCGAAAACGCGTTTTAAGCATGCACATGCATCTTTTGGTAGACGCGGATGAAGTTTTCTGCAAAACCACAAGATGTGCATGCAAATGGTGCTTTTGGCAGAACGCGCACGTGGATTTCTACCAAACGACGTGCTAAGCATGCCGATGCTGCTCTTTTTAGCACCCGCGCACGCATTTGTGCGAAAACGCGTTTTAAGCATGCACATGCATCTTTTGGTAGACGCGGATGAAGTTTTCTGCAAAACCACAAGATGTGCATGCAAATGGTGCTTTTTGCAGAACGCGCACGTGGATTTCTACCAAACGACGTGCTAAGCATGCCGATGCTGCTCTTTTTAGCACCCGCGCACGCATTTGTGCGAAAACGCGTTTTAAGCATGCACATGCATCTTTTGGTAGACGCGGATGAAGTTTTCTGCAAAACCACAAGATGTGCATGCAAATGGTGGCTTTTTGCAGAACGCGCACGTGGATTTCTACCAAACGACGTGCTAAGCTTGCCGATGCTGCTCTTTTTAGCACCCGCGCACGGATTTGTGCGAAAACGCGTTTTAAGCATGCACATGCATCTTTTGGTAGACGCGGATGAAGTTTTCTGCAAAACCACAAGATGTGCATGCAAATGGTGCTTTTGGCAGAACGCGCACGTGGATTTCTACCAAACGACGTGCTAAGCATGCCGATGCTGCTCTTCTTTAGCACCCGCGCACGCATTTGTGCGAAAACGCGTTTTAAGCATGCACATGCATCTTTTGGTAGACGCGGATGAAGTTTTCTGCAAAACCACAAGATGTGCATGCAAATGGTGCTTTTTGCAGAACGCGCACGTGGATTTCTACCAAACGACGTGCTAAGCATGCCGATGCTGCTCTTTTTAGCACCCGCGCACGCATTTGTGCGAAAACGCGTTTTAAGCATGCACATGCATCTTTTGGTAGACGCGGATGAAGTTTTCTGCAAAACCACAAGATGTGCATGCAAATGGTGCTTTTTGCAGAACGCGCTCGTGGATTCTACCAAACGACGTGCTAAGCATGCCGATGCTGCTCTTTTTAGCACCCGCACACGCATTTGTGCGAAAACGCGTTTTAAGCATGCACATGCATCTTTTGGTAGACGCGGATGAAGTTTTCTGCAAAACCGCAAGATGTGCATGCAAATGGTGCTTTTTGCAGAACGCGCACGTGGATTTCTACCAAACGACGTTCTAAGCATGCCGATGCTGCTCTTTTTAGCACCCGCGCACGGATTTGTGCGAAAACGCGTTTTAAGCATGCACATGCATCTTTTGGTAGACGCGGATGAAGTTTTCTGCAAAACCACAACATGTGCATGCAAATGGTGCTTTTGCCAGAACGCGCACGTGGATTTCTACCAAACGACGTGCTAAGCATGCCGATGCTGCTCTTTTTAGCACCCGCGCACGCATTTGTGCGAAAACGCGTTTTAAGCATGCACATGCATCTTTTGGTAGACGCGGATGAAGTTTTCTGCAAAACCACAAGATGTGCATGCAAATGGTGCTTTTTGCAGAACGCGCTCGTGGATTTCTACCAAACGACGTGCTAAGCATGTCGATGCTGCTCTTTTTAGCACCCGCGCACGCATTTGTGCGAAAACGCGTTTTAAGCATGCACATGCATCTTTTGGTAGACGCGGATGAAGGTTTCTGCAAAACCACAAGATGTGCATGCAAATGGTGCTTTTTGCAGAACGCGCACGTGGATTTCTACCAAACGACGTGCTAAGCATGCCGATGCTGCTCTTTTTAGCACCCGCGCACGGATTTGTGCGAAAACGCGTTTTAAGCATGCACATGCATCTTTTGGTAGACGCGGATGAAGTTTTCTGCAAAACCACAAGATCTGCATGCAAATGGTGCTTTTGGCAGAACGCGCACGTGGATTTCTACCAAACGACGTGGTAAGCATGCCGATGCTGCTCTTTTTAGCACCCGCGCACGCATTTGTGCGAAAACGCGTTTTAAGCATGCACATGCATCTTTTGGTAGACGCGGATGAAGTTTTCTGCAAAACCACAAGATGTGCATGCAAATGGTGCTTTTTGCAGAACGCGCACGTGGATTTCTACCAAACGACGTGCTAAGCATGCCGATGCTGCTCTTTTTAGCACCCGCGCACGCATTTGTGCGAAAACGCGTTTTAAGCATGCACATGCATCTTTTGGTAGACGCGGATGAAGTTTTCTGCAAAACCACAAGATGTGCATGCAAATGGTGCTTTTTGCAGAACGCGCACGTGGATTTCTACCAAACGACGTGCTAAGCATGCCGTTGCTGCTCTTTTTAGCACCCGCGCACGCATTTGTGCGAAAACGCGTTTTAAGCATGCACATGCATCTTTTGGTAGACGCGGATGAAGTTTTCTGCAAAACCACAAGATGTGCATGCAAATGGTGCTTTTTGCAGAACGCGCTCGTGGATTTCTACCAAACGACGTGCAAAGCATGCCGATGCTGCTCTTTTTAGCACCCGCGCACGCATTTGTGCGAAAACGCGTTTTAAGCATGCACATGCATCTTTATGTAGACGCGGATGAAGTTTTCTGCAAAACCACAAGATGTGCAAGCAAATGGTGCTTTTTGCAGAACGCGCACGTGGATTTCTACGAAACGACGTGCTAAGCATGCCGATGCTGCTCTTTTTAGCACCCGCGCACGGATTTGTGCGAAAACGCGTTTTAAGCATGCACATGCATCTTTTGGTAGACGCGGATGAAGTTTTCTGCAAAACCACAAGATGTGCATGCAAATGGTGCTTTTGGCAGAACGCGCACGTGGATTTCTACCAAACGACGTGCTAAGCATGCCGATGCTGCTCTTTTTAGCACCCGCGCACGCATTTGTGCGAAAACGCGTTTTAAGCATGCACATGCATCTTTTGGTAGACGCGGATGAAGTTTTCTGCAAAACCACAAGATGTGCATGCAAATGGTGCTTTTTGCAGAACGCGCTCGTGGATTCTACCAAACGACGTGCTAAGCATGCCGATGCTGCTCTTTTTAGCACCCGCACACGCATTTGTGCGAAAACGCGTTTTAAGCATGCACATGCATCTTTTGGTAGACGCGGATGAAGTTTTCTGCAAAACCGCAAGATGTGCATGCAAATGGTGCTTTTTGCAGAACGCGCACGTGGATTTCTACCAAACGACGTTCTAAGCATGCCGATGCTGCTCTTTTTAGCACCCGCGCACGGATTTGTGCGAAAACGCGTTTTAAGCATGCACATGCATCTTTTGGTAGACGCGGATGAAGTTTTCTGCAAAACCACAACATGTGCATGCAAATGGTGCTTTTTGCAGAACGCGCACGTGGATTTCTACCAAACGACGTGCTAAGCATGCCGTTGCTGCTCTTTTTAGCACCCGCGCACGCATTTGTGCGAAAACGCGTTTTAAGCATGCACATGCATCTTTTGGTAGACGCGGATGAAGTTTTCTGCAAAACCACAAGATGTGCATGCAAATGGTGCTTTTTGCAGAACGCGCTCGTGGATTTCTACCAAACGACGTGCAAAGCATGCCGATGCTGCTCTTTTTAGCACCCGCGCACGCATTTGTGCGAAAACGCGTTTTAAGCATGCACATGCATCTTTATGTAGACGGGGATGAAGTTTTCTGCAAAACCACAAGATGTGCAAGCAAATGGTGCTTTTTGCAGAACGCGCACGTGGATTTCTACCAAACGACGTGCTAAGCATGCCGATGCTGCTCTTTTTAGCACCCGCGCACGGATTTGTGCGAAAACGCGTTTTAAGCATGCACATGCATCTTTTGGTAGACGCGGATGAAGTTTTCTGCAAAACCACAAGATGTGCATGCAAATGGTGCTTTTGGCAGAACGCGCACGTGGATTTCTACCAAACGACGTGCTAAGCATGCCGATGCTGCTCTTTTTAGCACCCGCGCACGCATTTGTGCGAAAACGCGTTTTAAGCATGCACATGCATCTTTTGGTAGACGCGGATGAAGTTTTCTGCAAAACCACAAGATGTGCATGCAAATGGTGCTTTTTGCAGAACGCGCTCGTGGATTCTACCAAACGACGTGCTAAGCATGCCGATGCTGCTCTTTTTAGCACCCGCACACGCATTTGTGCGAAAACGCGTTTTAAGCATGCACATGCATCTTTTGGTAGACGCGGATGAAGTTTTCTGCAAAACCGCAAGATGTGCATGCAAATGGTGCTTTTTGCAGAACGCGCACGTGGATTTCTACCAAACGACGTGCTAAGCATGCCGATGCTGCTTTTTTTAGCACCCGCGCACGGATTTGTGCGAAAACGCGTTTTAAGCATGCACATGCATCTTTTGGTAGACGCGGATGAAGTTTTCTGCAAAACCACAACATGTGCATGCAAATGGTGCTTTTGCCAGAACGCGCACGTGGATTTCTACCAAACGACGTGCTAAGCATGCCGATGCTGCTCTTTTTAGCACCCGCGCACGCATTTGTGCGAAAACGCGTTTTAAGCATGCACATGCATCTTTTGGTAGACGCGGATGAAGTTTTCTGCAAAACCACAAGATGTGCATGCAAATGGTGCTTTTGGCAGAACGCGCACGTGGATTTCTACCAAACGACGTGCTAAGCATGCCGATGCTGCTCTTTTTAGCACCCGCGCACGCATTTGTGCGAAAACGCGTTTTAAGCATGCACATGCATCTTTTGGTAGACGCGGATGAAGTTTTCTGCAAAACCACAAGATGTGCATGCAAATGGTGCTTTTTGCAGAACGCGCTCGTGGATTCTACCAAACGACGTGCTAAGCATGCCGATGCTGCTCTTTTTAGCACCCGCACACGCATTTGTGCGAAAACGCGTTTTAAGCATGCACATGCATCTTTTGGTAGACGCGGATGAAGTTTTCTGCAAAACCGCAAGATGTGCATGCAAATGGTGCTTTTTGCAGAACGCGCACGTGGATTTCTACCAAACGACGTGCTAAGCATGCCGATGCTGCTCTTTTTAGCACCCGCGCACGGATTTGTGCGAAAACGCGTTTTAAGCATGCACATGCATCTTTTGGTAGACGCGGATGAAGTTTTCTGCAAAACCACAACATGTGCATGCAAATGGTGCTTTTGCCAGAACGCGCACGTGGATTTCTACCAAACGACGTGCTAAGCATGCCGATGCTGCTCTTTTTAGCACCCGCGCACGGATTTGTGCGAAAACGCGTTTTAAGCATGCACATGCATCTTTTGGTAGACGCGGATGAAGTTTTCTGCAAAACCACAACATGTGCATGCAAATGGTGCTTTTGCCAGAACGCGCACGTGGATTTCTACCAAACGACGTGCTAAGCATGCCGATGCTGCTCTTTTTAGCACCCGCGCACGCATTTGTGCGAAAACGCGTTTTAAGCATGCACATGCATCTTTTGGTAGACGCGGATGAAGTTTTCTGCAAAACCACAAGATGTGCATGCAAATGGTGCTTTTTGCAGAACGCGCTCGTGGATTTCTACCAAACGACGTGCTAAGCATGTCGATGCTGCTCTTTTTAGCACCCGCGCACGCATTTGTGCGAAAACGCGTTTTAAGCATGCACATGCATCTTTTGGTAGACGCGGATGAAGGTTTCTGCAAAACCACAAGATGTGCATGCAAATGGTGCTTTTTGCAGAACGCGCACGTGGATTTCTACCAAACGACGTGCTAAGCATGCCGATGCTGCTCTTTTTAGCACCCGCGCACGGATTTGTGCGAAAACGCGTTTTAAGCATGCACATGCATCTTTTGGTAGACGCGGATGAAGTTTTCTGCAAAACCACAAGATCTGCATGCAAATGGTGCTTTTGGCAGAACGCGCACGTGGATTTCTACCAAACGACGTGGTAAGCATGCCGATGCTGCTCTTTTTAGCACCCGCGCACGCATTTGTGCGAAAACGCGTTTTAAGCATGCACATGCATCTTTTGGTAGACGCGGATGAAGTTTTCTGCAAAACCACAAGATGTGCATGCAAATGGTGCTTTTTGCAGAACGCGCACGTGGATTTCTACCAAACGACGTGCTAAGCATGCCGATGCTGCTCTTTTTAGCACCCGCGCACGCATTTGTGCGAAAACGCGTTTTAAGCATGCACATGCATCTTTTGGTAGACGCGGATGAAGTTTTCTGCAAAACCACAAGATGTGCATGCAAATGGTGCTTTTTGCAGAACGCGCACGTGGATTTCTACCAAACGACGTGCTAAGCATGCCGTTGCTGCTCTTTTTAGCACCCGCGCACGCATTTGTGCGAAAACGCGTTTTAAGCATGCACATGCATCTTTTGGTAGACGCGGATGAAGTTTTCTGCAAAACCACAAGATGTGCATGCAAATGGTGCTTTTTGCAGAACGCGCTCGTGGATTTCTACCAAACGACGTGCAAAGCATGCCGATGCTGCTCTTTTTAGCACCCGCGCACGCATTTGTGCGAAAACGCGTTTTAAGCATGCACATGCATCTTTATGTAGACGCGGATGAAGTTTTCTGCAAAACCACAAGATGTGCAAGCAAATGGTGCTTTTTGCAGAACGCGCACGTGGATTTCTACGAAACGACGTGCTAAGCATGCCGATGCTGCTCTTTTTAGCACCCGCGCACGGATTTGTGCGAAAACGCGTTTTAAGCATGCACATGCATCTTTTGGTAGACGCGGATGAAGTTTTCTGCAAAACCACAAGATGTGCATGCAAATGGTGCTTTTGGCAGAACGCGCACGTGGATTTCTACCAAACGACGTGCTAAGCATGCCGATGCTGCTCTTTTTAGCACCCGCGCACGCATTTGTGCGAAAACGCGTTTTAAGCATGCACATGCATCTTTTGGTAGACGCGGATGAAGTTTTCTGCAAAACCACAAGATGTGCATGCAAATGGTGCTTTTTGCAGAACGCGCTCGTGGATTCTACCAAACGACGTGCTAAGCATGCCGATGCTGCTCTTTTTAGCACCCGCACACGCATTTGTGCGAAAACGCGTTTTAAGCATGCACATGCATCTTTTGGTAGACGCGGATGAAGTTTTCTGCAAAACCGCAAGATGTGCATGCAAATGGTGCTTTTTGCAGAACGCGCACGTGGATTTCTACCAAACGACGTTCTAAGCATGCCGATGCTGCTCTTTTTAGCACCCGCGCACGGATTTGTGCGAAAACGCGTTTTAAGCATGCACATGCATCTTTTGGTAGACGCGGATGAAGTTTTCTGCAAAACCACAACATGTGCATGCAAATGGTGCTTTTTGCAGAACGCGCACGTGGATTTCTACCAAACGACGTGCTAAGCATGCCGTTGCTGCTCTTTTTAGCACCCGCGCACGCATTTGTGCGAAAACGCGTTTTAAGCATGCACATGCATCTTTTGGTAGACGCGGATGAAGTTTTCTGCAAAACCACAAGATGTGCATGCAAATGGTGCTTTTTGCAGAACGCGCTCGTGGATTTCTACCAAACGACGTGCAAAGCATGCCGATGCTGCTCTTTTTAGCACCCGCGCACGCATTTGTGCGAAAACGCGTTTTAAGCATGCACATGCATCTTTATGTAGACGCGGATGAAGTTTTCTGCAAAACCACAAGATGTGCAAGCAAATGGTGCTTTTTGCAGAACGCGCACGTGGATTTCTACCAAACGACGTGCTAAGCATGCCGATGCTGCTCTTTTTAGCACCCGCGCACGGATTTGTGCGAAAACGCGTTTTAAGCATGCACATGCATCTTTTGGTAGACGCGGATGAAGTTTTCTGCAAAACCACAAGATGTGCATGCAAATGGTGCTTTTGGCAGAACGCGCACGTGGATTTCTACCAAACGACGTGCTAAGCATGCCGATGCTGCTCTTTTTAGCACCCGCGCACGCATTTGTGCGAAAACGCGTTTTAAGCATGCACATGCATCTTTTGGTAGACGCGGATGAAGTTTTCTGCAAAACCACAAGATGTGCATGCAAATGGTGCTTTTTGCAGAACGCGCTCGTGGATTCTACCAAACGACGTGCTAAGCATGCCGATGCTGCTCTTTTTAGCACCCGCACACGCATTTGTGCGAAAACGCGTTTTAAGCATGCACATGCATCTTTTGGTAGACGCGGATGAAGTTTTCTGCAAAACCGCAAGATGTGCATGCAAATGGTGCTTTTTGCAGAACGCGCACGTGGATTTCTACCAAACGACGTGCTAAGCATGCCGATGCTGCTTTTTTTAGCACCCGCGCACGGATTTGTGCGAAAACGCGTTTTAAGCATGCACATGCATCTTTTGGTAGACGCGGATGAAGTTTTCTGCAAAACCACAACATGTGCATGCAAATGGTGCTTTTGCCAGAACGCGCACGTGGATTTCTACCAAACGACGTGCTAAGCATGCCGATGCTGCTCTTTTTAGCACCCGCGCACGCATTTGTGCGAAAACGCGTTTTAAGCATGCACATGCATCTTTTGGTAGACGCGGATGAAGTTTTCTGCAAAACCACAAGATGTGCATGCAAATGGTGCTTTTGGCAGAACGCGCACGTGGATTTCTACCAAACGACGTGCTAAGCATGCCGATGCTGCTCTTTTTAGCACCCGCGCACGCATTTGTGCGAAAACGCGTTTTAAGCATGCACATGCATCTTTTGGTAGACGCGGATGAAGTTTTCTGCAAAACCACAAGATGTGCATGCAAATGGTGCTTTTTGCAGAACGCGCTCGTGGATTCTACCAAACGACGTGCTAAGCATGCCGATGCTGCTCTTTTTAGCACCCGCACACGCATTTGTGCGAAAACGCGTTTTAAGCATGCACATGCATCTTTTGGTAGACGCGGATGAAGTTTTCTGCAAAACCGCAAGATGTGCATGCAAATGGTGCTTTTTGCAGAACGCGCACGTGGATTTCTACCAAACGACGTGCTAAGCATGCCGATGCTGCTCTTTTTAGCACCCGCGCACGGATTTGTGCGAAAACGCGTTTTAAGCATGCACATGCATCTTTTGGTAGACGCGGATGAAGTTTTCTGCAAAACCACAACATGTGCATGCAAATGGTGCTTTTGCCAGAACGCGCACGTGGATTTCTACCAAACGACGTGCTAAGCATGCCGATGCTGCTCTTTTTAGCACCCGCGCACGGATTTGTGCGAAAACGCGTTTTAAGCATGCACATGCATCTTTTGGTAGACGCGGATGAAGTTTTCTGCAAAACCACAAGATGTGCATGCAAATGGTGCTTTTGGCAGAACGCGCACGTGGATTTCTACCAAACGACGTGCTAAGCATGCCGATGCTGCTCTTTTTAGCACCCGCGCACGCATTTGTGCGAAAACGCGTTTTAAGCATGCACATGCATCTTTTGGTAGACGCGGATGAAGTTTTCTGCAAAACCACAAGATGTGCATGCAAATGGTTCTTTTTGCAGAACGCGCTCGTGGATTCTACCAAACGACGTGCTAAGCATGCCGATGCTGCTCTTTTTAGCACCCGCACACGCATTTGTGCGAAAACGCGTTTTAAGCATGCACATGCATCTTTTGGTAGACGCGGATGAAGTTTTCTGCAAAACCGCAAGATGTGCATGCAAATAGTGCTTTTTGCAGAACGCGCACGTGGATTTCTACCAAACGACGTGCTAAGCATGCCGATGCTGCTTTTTTTAGCACCCGCGCACGGATTTGTGCGAAAACGCGTTTTAAGCATGCACATGCATCTTTTGGTAGACGCGGATGAAGTTTTCTGCAAAACCACAACATGTGCATGCAAATGGTGCTTTTGCCAGAACGCGCACGTGGATTTCTACCAAACGACGTGCTAAGCATGCCGATGCTGCTCTTTTTAGCACCCGCGCACGCATTTGTGCGAAAACGCGTTTTAAGCATGCACATGCATCTTTTGGTAGACGCGGATGAAGTTTTCTGCAAAACCACAAGATGTGCATGCAAATGGTGCTTTTGGCAGAACGCGCACGTGGATTTCTACCAAACGACGTGCGAAGCATGCCGATGCTGCTCTTTTTAGCACCCGCGCACGCATTTGTGCGAAAACGCGTTTTAAGCATGCACATGCATCTTTTGGTAGACGCGGATGAAGTTTTCTGCAAAACCACAAGATGTGCATGCAAATGGTGCTTTTTGCAGAACGCGCTCGTGGATTCTACCAAACGACGTGCTAAGCATGCCGATGCTGCTCTTTTTAGCACCCGCACACGCATTTGTGCGAAAACGCGTTTTAAGCATGCACATGCATCTTTTGGTAGACGCGGATGAAGTTTTCTGCAAAACCGCAAGATGTGCATGCAAATGGTGCTTTTTGCAGAACGCGCACGTGGATTTCTACCAAACGACGTGCTAAGCATGCCGATGCTGCTCTTTTTAGCACCCGCGCACGGATTTGTGCGAAAACGCGTTTTAAGCATGCACATGCATCTTTTGGTAGACGCGGATGAAGTTTTCTGCAAAACCACAACATGTGCATGCAAATGGTGCTTTTGCCAGAACGCGCACGTGGATTTCTACCAAACGACGTGCTAAGCATGCCGATGCTGCTCTTTTTAGCACCCGCGCACGCATTTGTGCGAAAACGCGTTTTAAGCATGCACATGCATCTTTTGGTAGACGCGGATGAAGTTTTCTGCAAAACCACAAGATGTGCATGCAAATGGTGCTTTTTGCAGAACGCGCTCGTGGATTTCTACCAAACGACGTGCTAAGCATGTCGATGCTGCTCTTTTTAGCACCCGCGCACGCATTTGTGCGAAAACGCGTTTTAAGCATGCACATGCATCTTTTGGTAGACGCGGATGAAGGTTTCTGCAAAACCACAAGATGTGCATGCAAATGGTGCTTATTGCAGAACGCGCACGTGGATTTCTACCAAACGACGTGCTAAGCATGCCGATGCTGCTCTTTTTAGCACCCGCGCACGGATTTGTGCGAAAACGCGTTTTAAGCATGCACATGCATCTTTTGGTAGACGCGGATGAAGTTTTCTGCAAAACCACAAGATCTGCATGCAAATGGTGCTTTTGGCAGAACGCGCACGTGGATTTCTACCAAACGACGTGCTAAGCATGCCGATGCTGCTCTTTTTAGCACCCGCGCACGCATTTGTGCGAAAACGCGTTTTAAGCATGCACATGCATCTTTTGGTAGACGCGGATGAAGTTTTCTGCAAAACCACAAGATGTGCATGCAAATGGTGCTTTTTGCAGAACGCGCACGTGGATTTCTACCAAACGACGTGCTAAGCATGCCGATGCTGCTCTTTTTAGCACCCGCGCACGCATTTGTGCGAAAACGCGTTTTAAGCATGCACATGCATCTTTTGGTAGACGCGGATGAAGTTTTCTGCAAAACCACAAGATGTGCATGCAAATGGTGCTTTTTGCAGAACGCGCTCGTGGATTCTACCAAACGACGTGCTAAGCATGCCGATGCTGCTCTTTTTAGCACCCGCACACGCATTTGTGCGAAAACGCGTTTTAAGCATGCACATGCATCTTTTGGTAGACGCGGATGAAGTTTTCTGCAAAACCGCAAGATGTGCATGCAAATGGTGCTTTTTGCAGAACGCGCACGTGGATTTCTACCAAACGACGTGCTAAGCATGCCGATGCTGCTCTTTTTAGCACCCGCGCACGGATTTGTGCGAAAACGCGTTTTAAGCATGCACATGCATCTTTTGGTAGACGCGGATGAAGTTTTCTGCAAAACCACAACATGTGCATGCAAATGGTGCTTTTGCCAGAACGCGCACGTGGATTTCTACCAAACGACGTGCTAAGCATGCCGATGCTGCTCTTTTTAGCACCCGCGCACGCATTTGTGCGAAAACGCGTTTTAAGCATGCACATGCATCTTTTGGTAGACGCGGATGAAGTTTTCTGCAAAACCACAAGATGTGCATGCAAATGGTGCTTTTTGCAGAACGCGCTCGTGGATTTCTACCAAACGACGTGCTAAGCATGTCGATGCTGCTCTTTTTAGCACCCGCGCACGCATTTGTGCGAAAACGCGTTTTAAGCATGCACATGCATCTTTTGGTAGACGCGGATGAAGGTTTCTGCAAAACCACAAGATGTGCATGCAAATGGTGCTTTTTGCAGAACGCGCACGTGGATTTCTACCAAACGACGTGCTAAGCATGCCGATGCTGCTCTTTTTAGCACCCGCGCACGGATTTGTGCGAAAACGCGTTTTAAGCATGCACATGCATCTTTTGGTAGACGCGGATGAAGTTTTCTGCAAAACCACAAGATGTGCATGCAAATGGTGCTTTTGGCAGAACGCGCACGTGGATTTCTACCAAACGACGTGCTAAGCATGCCGATGCTGCTCTTTTTAGCACCCGCGCACGGATTTGTGCGAAAACGCGTTTTAAGCATGCACATGCATCTTTTGGTAGACGCGGATGAAGTTTTCTGCAAAACCACAAGATGTGCATGCAAATGGTGCTTTTGGCAGAACGCGCACGTGGATTTCTACCAAACGACGTGCTAAGCATGCCGATGCTGCTCTTTTTAGCACCCGCGCACGGATTTGTGCGAAAACGCGTTTTAAGCATGCACATGCATCTTTAGGTAGACGCGGATGAAGTTTTCTGCAAAACCACAAGATGTGCATGCAAATGGTGCTTTTGGCAGAACGCGCACGTGGATTTCTACCAAACGACGTGCTAAGCATGCCGATGCTGCTCTTTTTAGCACCCGCGCACGCATTTGTGCGAAAACGCGTTTTAAGCATGCACATGCATCTTTTGGTAGACGCGGATGAAGTTTTCTGCAAAACCACAAGATGTGCATGCAAATGGTGCTTTTGGCAGAACGCGCACGTGGATTTCTACCAAACGACGTGCTAAACATGCCGATGCTGCTCTTTTTAGCACCCGCGCACGTATTTGTGCGAAAACGCGTTTTAAGCATGCACATGCATCTTTTGGTAGACGCGGATGAAGTTTTCTGCAAAACCACAAGATGTGCATGCAAATGGTGCTTTTGGCAGAACGCGCACGTGGATTTCTACCAAACGACGTGCTAAGCATGCCGATGCTGCTCCTTTTAGCACCCGCACACGCATTTGAGCGAAAACGCGTTTTAAGCATGCACATGCATCTTTTGGTAGACGCGGATGAAGTTTTCTGCAAAACCACAAGATGTGCATGCAAATGGTGCTTTTGGCAGAACGCCCACGTGGATTTCTACCAAACGACGTGCTAAGCATGCCGATGCTGCTCTTTTTAGCACCCGCGCACGCATTTGTGCGAAAACGCGTTTTAAGCATGCACATGCATCTTTTGGTAGACGCGGATGAAGTTTTCTGCAAAACCACAAGATGTGCATGCAAATGGTGCTTTTTGCAGAACGCGCACGTGGATTTCTACCAAACGACGTGCTAAGCATGGCGATGCTGCTCTTTTTAGCACCCGCGCACGCATTTGTGCGAAAACGCGTTTTAAGCATGCACATGCCTCTTTTGGTAGACGCGGATGAAGTTTTCTGCAAAACCACAAGATGTGCATGCAAATGGTGCTTTTTGCAGAACGCGCACGTGGATTTCTACCAAACGACGTGCTAAGCATGCCGATGCTGCTCTTTTTAGCACCCGCGCACGGATTTGTGCGAAAACGCGTTTTAAGCATGCACATGCATCTTTTGGTAGACGCGGATGAAGTTTTCTGCAAAACCACAAGATGTGCATGCAAATGGTGCTTTTGGCAGAACGCGCACGTGGATTTCTACCAAACGACGTGCTAAGCATGCCGATGCTGCTCTTTTTAGCACCCGCGCACGGATTTGTGCGAAAACGCGTTTTAAGCATGCACATGCATCTTTAGGTAGACGCGGATGAAGTTTTCTGCAAAACCACAAGATGTGCATGCAAATGGTGCTTTTGGCAGAACGCGCACGTGGATTTCTACCAAACGACGTGCTAAGCATGCCGATGCTGCTCTTTTTAGCACCCGCGCACGCATTTGTGCGAAAACGCGTTTTAAGCATGCACATGCATCTTTTGGTAGACGCGGATGAAGTTCTCTGCAAAACCACAAGATGTGCATGCAAATGGTGCTTTTGGCAGAACGCGCACGTGGATTTCTACCAAACGACGTGCTAAGCATGCCGATGCTGCTCTTTTTAGCACCCGCGCACGCATTTGTGCGAAAACGCGTTTTAAGCATGCACATGCATCTTTTGGTAGACGCGGATGAAGTTTTCTGCAAAACCACAAGATGTGCATGCAAATGGTGCTTTTGGCAGAACGCGCACGTGGATTTCTACCAAACGACGTGCTAAGCATGCCGATGCTGCTCTTTTTAGCACCCGCGCACGGATTTGTGCGAAAACGCGTTTTAAGCATGCACATGCATCTTTAGGTAGACGCGGATGAAGTTTTCTGCAAAACCACAAGATGTGCATGCAAATGGTGCTTTTGGCAGAACGCGCACGTGGATTTCTACCAAACGACGTGCTAAGCATGCCGATGCTGCTCTTTTTAGCACCCGCACACGCATTTGTGCGAAAACGTGTTTTAAGCATGCACATGCATCTTTTGGTAGACGCGGATGAAGTTTTCTGCAAAACCACAAGATGTGCATGCAAATGGTGCTTTTGGCAGAACGCGCACGTGGATTTCTACCAAACGACGTGCTAAGCATGCCGATGCTGCTCTTTTTAGCACCCGCATTTGTGCGAAAACGCGTTTTAAGCATGCACATGCATATTTTGGTAGACGCGGATGAAGTTTTCTGCAAAACCACAAGATGTGCATGCAAATGCTGCTTTTTGCAGAACGCGCACGTGGATTTCTACCAAACGACGTGCTAAGCATGCCGATGCTGCTCTTTTTAGCACCCGCGCACGGATTTGTGCGAAAACGCGTTTTAAGCATGCACATGCATCTTTTGGTAGACGCGGATGAAGTTTTCTGCAAAACCACAAGATGTGCATGCAAATGTTGCTTTTGGCAGAACGCGCACGTGGATTTCTACCAAACGACGTGCTAAGCATGCCGATGCTGCTCTTTTTAGCACCCGCGCACGGATTTGTGCGAAAACGCGTTTTAGCATGCACATGCATCTTTTGGTAGACGCGGATGAAGTTTTCTGCAAAACCACAAGATGTGCATGCAAATGGTGCTTTTGGCAGAACGCGCAGGTGGATTTCTACCAAACGACGTGCTAAGCATGCCGATGCTGCTCTTTTTAGCACCCGCGCACGCATTTGTGCGAAAACGCGTTTTAAGCATGCACATGCATCTTTTGGTAGACGCGGATGAAGTTTTCTGCAAAACCACAAGATGTGCATGCAAATGGTGCTTTTGGCAGAACGCGCACGTGGATTTCTACCAAACGACGTGCTAAGCATGCCGATGCTGCTCTTTTTAGCACCCGCGCACGGATTTGTGTGAAAACGCGTTTTAAGCATGCACATGCATCTTTAGGTAGACGCGGATGAAGTTTTCTGCAAAACCACAAGATGTGCATGCAAATGGTGCTTTTGGCAGAACGCGCACGTGGATTTCTACCAAACGACGTGCTAAGCATGCCGATGCTGCTCTTTTTAGCACCCGCGCACGCATTTGTGCGAAAACGTGTTTTAAGCATGCACATGCATCTTTTGGTAGACGCGGATGAAGTTTTCTGCAAAACCACAAGATGTGCATGCAAATGGTGCTTTTGGCAGAACGCGCACGTGGATTTCTACCAAACGACGTGCTAAGCATGCCGATGCTGCTCTTTTTAGCACCCGCATTTGTGCGAAAACGCGTTTTAAGCATGCACATGCATATTTTGGTAGACGCGGATGAAGTTTTCTGCAAAACCACAAGATGTGCATGCAAATGCTGCTTTTTGCAGAACGCGCACGTGGATTTCTACCAAACGACGTGCTAAGCATGCCGATGCTGCTCTTTTTGGCACCCGCGCACGGATTTGTGCGAAAACGCGTTTTAAGCATGCACATGCATCTTTTGGTAGACGCGGATGAAGTTTTCTGCAAAACCACAAGATGTGCATGCAAATGGTGCTTTTGGCAGAACGCGCACGTGGATTTCTACCAAACGACGTGCTAAGCATGCCGATGCTGCTCTTTTTAGCACCCGCGCACGGATTTGTGCGAAAACGCGTTTTTAGCATGCACATGCATCTTTTGGTAGACGCGGATGAAGTTTTCTGCAAAACCACAAGATGTGCATGCAAATGGTGCTTTTGGCAGAACGCGCACGTGGATTTCTACCAAACGACGTGCTAAGCATGCCGATGCTGCTCTTTTTAGCACCCGCGCACGGATGTGTGCGAAAACGCGTTTTAAGCATGCACATGCATCTTTTGGTAGACGCGGATGAAGTTCTCTGCAAAACCACAAGATGTGCATGCAAATGGTGCTTTTGGCAGAACGCGCACGTGGATTTCTACCAAACGACGTGCTAAGCATGCCGATGCTGCTCTTTTTAGCACCCGCGCACGCATTTGTGCGAAAACGCGTTTTAAGCATGCACATGCATCTTTTGGTAGACGCGGATGAAGTTTTCTGCAAAACCACAAGATGTGCATGCAAATGGTGCTTTTGGCAGAACGCGCACGTGGATTTCTACCAAACGACGTGCTAAGCATGCCGATGCTGCTCTTTTTAGCACCCGCGCACGGATTTGTGCGAAAACGCGTTTTAAGCATACACATGCATCTTTAGGTAGACGCGGATGAAGTTTTCTGCAAAACCACAAGATGTGCATGCAAATGGTGCTTTTGGCAGAACGCGCACGTGGATTTCTACCAAACGACGTGCTAAGCATGCCGATGCTGCTCTTTTTAGCACCCGCACACGCATTTGTGCGAAAACGTGTTTTAAGCATGCACATGCATCTTTTGGTAGACGCGGATGAAGTTTTCTGCAAAACCACAAGATGTGCATGCAAATGGTGCTTTTGGCAGAACGCGCACGTGGATTTCTACCAAACGACGTGCTAAGCATGCCGATGCTGCTCTTTTTAGCACCCGCATTTGTGCGAAAACGCGTTTTAAGCATGCACATGCATATTTTGGTAGACGCGGATGAAGTTTTCTGCAAAACCACAAGATGTGCATGCAAATGCTGCTTTTTGCAGAACGCGCACGTGGATTTCTACCAAACGACGTGCTAAGCATGCCGATGCTGCTCTTTTTAGCACCCGCGCACGGATTTGTGCGAAAACGCGTTTTAAGCATGCACATGCATCTTTTGGTAGACGCGGATGAAGTTTTCTGCAAAACCACAAGATGTGCATGCAAATGTTGCTTTTGGCAGAACGCGCACGTGGATTTCTACCAAACGACGTGCTAAGCATGCCGATGCTGCTCTTTTTAGCACCCGCGCACGGATTTGTGCGAAAACGCGTTTTAGCATGCACATGCATCTTTTGGTAGACGCGGATGAAGTTTTCTGCAAAACCACAAGATGTGCATGCAAATGGTGCTTTTGGCAGAACGCGCACGTGGATTTCTACCAAACGACGTGCTAAGCATGCCGATGCTGCTCTTTTTAGCACCCGCGCACGCATTTGTGCGAAAACGCGTTTTAAGCATGCACATGCATCTTTTGGTAGACGCGGATGAAGTTTTCTGCAAAACCACAAGATGTGCATGCAAATGGTGCTTTTGGCAGAACGCGCACGTGGATTTCTACCAAACGACGTGCTAAGCATGCCGATGCTGCTCTTTTTAGCACCCGCGCACGCATTTGTGCGAAAACGCGTTTTAAGCATGCGCATGCATCTTTTGGTAGACGCGGATGAAGTTTTCTGCAAAACCACAAGATGTGCATGCAAATGGTGCTTTTGGCAGAACGCGCACGTGGATTTCTACCAAACGACGTGCTAAGCATGCCGATGCTGCTCTTTTTAGCACCCGCGCACGGATTTGTGTGAAAACGCGTTTTAAGCATGCACATGCATCTTTAGGTAGACGCGGATGAAGTTTTCTGCAAAACCACAAGATGTGCATGCAAATGGTGCTTTTGGCAGAACGCGCACGTGGATTTCTACCAAACGACGTGCTAAGCATGCCGATGCTGCTCTTTTTAGCACCCGCGCACGCATTTGTGCGAAAACGTGTTTTAAGCATGCACATGCATCTTTTGGTAGACGCGGATGAAGTTTTCTGCAAAACCACAAGATGTGCATGCAAATGGTGCTTTTGGCAGAACGCGCACGTGGATTTCTACCAAACGACGTGCTAAGCATGCCGATGCTGCTCTTTTTAGCACCCGCATTTGTGCGAAAACGCGTTTTAAGCATGCACATGCATATTTGGTAGACGCGGATGAAGTTTTCTGCAAAACCACAAGATGTGCATGCAAATGCTGCTTTTTGCAGAACGCGCACGTGGATTTCTACCAAACGACGTGCTAAGCATGCCGATGCTGCTCTTTTTGGCACCCGCGCACGGATTTGTGCGAAAACGCGTTTTAAGCATGCACATGCATCTTTTGGTAGACGCGGATGAAGTTTTCTGCAAAACCACAAGATGTGCATGCAAATGGTGCTTTTGGCAGAACGCGCACGTGGATTTCTACCAAACGACGTGCTAAGCATGCCGATGCTGCTCTTTTTAGCACCCGCGCACGGATTTGTGCGAAAACGCGTTTTTAGCATGCACATGCATCTTTTGGTAGACGCGGATGAAGTTTTCTGCAAAACCACAAGATGTGCATGCAAATGGTGCTTTTGGCAGAACGCGCACGTGGATTTCTACCAAACGACGTGCTAAGCATGCCGATGCTGCTCTTTTTAGCACCCGCGCACGGATGTGTGCGAAAACGCGTTTTAAGCATGCACATGCATCTTTTGGTAGACGCGGATGAAGTTTTCTGCAAAACCACAAGATGTGCATGCAAATGGTGCTTTTGGCAGAACGCGCACGTGGATTTCTACCAAACGACGTGCTAAGCATGCCGATGCTGCTCTTTTTAGCACCCGCGCACGCATTTGTGCGAAAACGCGTTTTAAGCATGCACATGCATCTTTTGGTAGACGCGGATGAAGTTTTCCGCAAAACCACAAGATGTGCATGCAAATGGTGCTTTTTGCAGAACGCGCACGTGGATTTCTACCAAACGACGTGCTAAGCATGCCGATGCTGCTGTTTTTAGCACCCGCGCACGGATTTGTGCGAAAACGCCTTTTAAGCATGCACATGCATCTTTTGGTAGACGCGGATGAAGTTTTCTGCAAAACCACAAGATGTGCATGCAAATGGTGCTTTTGGCAGAACGCGCACGTGGATTTCTACCAAACGACGTGCTAAGCATGCCGATGCTGCTCTTTTTAGCACCCGCGCACGCATTTGTGCGAAAACGCGTTTTAAGAGGAAGCTTTAGCTCGGGCTCAACTCCAACGCGGCCTATTCAAATACATGTAAAAACGCAAAAGCGTTTTTCTGAGATAACCTCTGGACCGATTTTAATGAAATTTGTTGCATTTGAGAGAGAAAGTTAAATTCTAGTGACTGTTGGAAGCGGAATTTTGATTTAGGGCTTGAATTTTGTTAAAAGGATTTTCAAAAATTCAGACGTATGAAAAAAATAGAAGCACGAAGTTTACAAGCTAATAGCTCTGCATCAAGAACAGATATCGCGATTCTGTAAACGGCATCCATTAGACCATTCAAAGCGGACAAATTTGATATGTCAGTTTACATCTTACGTGATCTTGTTACGTTGTTTACGAAGGTTCTGCAAAAGTTGTAATTACACATCACTCCATTTTTTGAGGTTCATATGTAACATATCACTTTTGTCCGCTTTAGATGTGCTATCAGGTACAATTTACAGAATGGCGATATGATTTTTTCTTGCTGAGTTACGGAGTTGTAAACTTGATAGTTTCGTTTTCTGAAAATTTGCGATTTTTGCCAAATTTTTACAAAAATTTGACGACCTAAATCGAAAATTCGAAACCAACAGTCACTATATTTTAAGCTTTTCTTTTAAATGCAGCAAACCCCGTCAAATTTAGTGCAGTGGTTGCCGAGAAAAACGAATTCTCCTTTTACATGTATTTAGATAGGAGCACCCAAGCTAAAGCTTCCTCTTAAGCATGCACATGCATCTTTTGGTAGACGCGGATGAAGTTTTCTGCAAAACCACAAGATGTGCATGCAAATGGTGCTTTTTGCAGAACGCGCACGTGGATTTCTACCAAACGACGTGCTAAGCATGCCGATGCTGCTCTTTTTAGCACCCGCATTTGTGCGAAAACGCGTTTTAAGCATGCACATGCATATTTTGGTAGAAGCGGATGAAGTTTTCTGCAAAACCACAAGATGTGCATGCAAATGCTGCTTTTTGCAGAACGCGCACGTGGATTTCTACCAAACGACGTGCTAAGCATGCCGATGCTGCTCTTTTTAGCACCCGCGCACGAATTTGTGCGAAAACGCGTTTTAAGCATGCACATGCATCTTTTGGTAGACGCGGATGAAGTTTTCTGCAAAACCACAAGATGTGCATGCAAATGGTGCTTTTGGCAGAACGCGCACGTGGATTTCTACCAAACGACGTGTTAAGCATGCCGATGCTGCTCTTTTTAGCACCCGCGCACGGATTTGTGCGAAAACGCGTTTTAGGCATGCACATGCATCTTTTGGTAGACGCGGATGAAGTTTTCCGCAAAACCACAAGATGTGCATGCAAATGGTGCTTTTGGCAGAACGCGCACGTGGATTTCTACCAAACGACGTGCTAAGCATGCCGATACTGCTCTTTTTAGCACCCGCATTTGTGCGAAAACGCGTTTTAAGCATGCACATGCATATTTTGGTAGACGCGGATGAAGTTTTCTGCAAAACCACAAGATGTGCATGCAAATGCTGCTTTTTGCAGAACGCGCACGTGGATTTCTACCAAACGACGTGCTAAGCATGCCGATGCTGCTCTTTTTAGCACCCGCGCACGGATTTGTGCGAAAACGCGTTTTAAGCATGCACATGCATCTTTTGGTAGACGCGGATGAAGTTTTCTGCAAAACCACAAGATGTGCATGCAAATGGTGCTTTTGGCAGAACGCGCACGTGGATTTCTACCAAACGACGTGCTAAGCATGCCGATGCTGCTCTTTTTAGCACCCGCGCACGGATTTGTGCGAAAACGCGTTTTTAGCATGCACATGCATCTTTTGGTAGACGCGGATGAAGTTTTCTGCAAAACCACAAGATGTGCATGCAAATGGTGCTTTTGGCAGAACGCGCACGTGGATTTCTACCAAACGACGTGCTAAGCATGCCGATGCTGCTCTTTTTAGCACCCGCGCACGGATTTGTGCGAAAACGCGTTTTAAGCATGCACATGCATCTTTTGGTAGACGCGGATGAAGTTTTCTGCAAAACCACAAGATGTGCATGCAAATGGTGCTTTTGGCAGAACGCGCACGTGGATTTCTACCAAACGACGTGCTAAGCATGCCGATGCTGCTCTTTTTAGCACCCGCGCACGCATTTGTGCGAAAACGCGTTTTAAGCATGCACATGCATCTTTTGCTAGACGCGGATGAAGTTTTCCGCAAAACCACAAGATGTGCATGCAAATGGTGCTTTTGGCAGAACGCGCACGTGGATTTCTACCAAACGACGTGCTAAGCATGCCGATGCTGCTCTTTTTAGCACCCGCGCACGGATTTGTGTGAAAACGCGTTTTAAGCATGCACATGCATCTTTTGGTAGACGCGGATGAAGTTTTCTGCAAAACCACAAGATGTGCATGCAAATGGTGCTTTTGGCAGAACGCGCACGTGGATTTCTACCAAACGACGTGTAAAGCATGCCGATGCTGCTCTTTTTAGCACCCGCGCACGGATTTGTGCGAAAACGCGTTTTAAGCATGCACATGCATCTTTTGGTAGACGCGGATGAAGTTTTCTGCAAAACCACAAGATGTGCATGCAAATGGTGCTTTTGGCAGAACGCGCACTTGGATTTCTACCAAACGACGTGCTAAGCATGCCGATGCTGCTCTTTTTAGCACCCGCGCACGGATTTGTGCGAAAACGCGTTTTAAGCATGCACATGCATCTTTTGGTAGACGCGGATGAAGTTTTCTGCAAAACCACAAGATGTGCATGCAAATGGTGCTTTTGGCAGAACGCGCACGTGGATTTCTACCAAACGACGTGCTAAGCATGCCGATGCTGCTCTTTTTAGCACCCGCGCACGGATGTGTGCGAAAACGCGTTTTAAGCATGCACATGCATCTTTTGGTAGACGCGGATGAAGTTTTCTGCAAAACCACAAGATGTGCATGCAAATGGTGCTTTTGGCAGAACGCGCACGTGGATTTCTACCAAACGACGTGCTAAGCATGCCGATGCTGCTCTTTTTAGCACCCGCGCACGCATTTGTGCGAAAACGCGTTTTAAGCATGCACATGCATCTTTTGGTAGACGCGGATGAAGTTTTCTGCAAAACCACAAGATGTGCATGCAAATGGTGCTTTTTGCAGAACGCGCACGTGGATTTCTACCAAACGACGTGCTAAGCATGCCGATGCTGCTCTTTTTAGCACCCGCGCACGCATTTGTGCGAAAACGCGTTTTAAGCATGCACATGCATCTTTTGGTAGACGCGGATGAAGTTTTCTGCAAAACCACAAGATGTGCATGCAAATGGTGCTTTTTGCAGAACGCGCACGTGGATTTCTACCAAACGACGTGCTAAGCATGCCGATGCTGCTGTTTTTAGCACCCGCGCACGGATTTGTGCGAAAACGCGTTTTAAGCATGCACATGCATCTTTTGGTAGACGCGGATGAAGTTTTCTGCAAAACCACAAGATGTGCATGCAAATGGTGCTTTTGGCAGAACGCGCACGTGGATTTCTACCAAACGACGTGCTAAGCATGCCGATGCTGCTCTTTTTAGCACCCGCGCACGCATTTGTGCGAAAACGCGTTTTAAGTATGCACATGCATCTTTTGGTAGACGCGGATGAAGTTTTCCACAAAACCACAAGATGTGCATGCAAATGGTGCTTTTGGCAGAACGCGCACGTGGATTTCTACCAAACGACGTGCTAAGCATGCCGATGCTGCTCTTTTTAGCACCCGCATTTGTGCGAAAACGCGTTTTAAGCATGCACATGCATATTTTGGTAGACGCCTATGAAGTTTTCTGCAAAACCACAAGATGTGCATGCAAATGCTGCTTTTTGCAGAACGCGCACGTGGATTTCTACCAAACGACGTGCTAAGCATGCCGATGCTGCTCTTTTTAGCACCCGCGCACGGATTTGTGCGAAAACGCGTTTTAAGCATGCACATGCATCTTTTGGTAGACGCGGATGAAGTTTTCTGCAAAACCACAAGATGTGCATGCAAATGGTGCTTTTGGCAGAACGCGCACGTGGATTTCTACCAAACGACGTGCTAAGCATGCCGATGCTGCTCTTTTTAGCACCCGCGCACGGATTTGTGCGAAAACGCGTTTTTAGCATGCACATGCATCTTTTGGTAGACGCGGATGAAGTTTTCTGCAAAACCACAAGATGTGCATGCAAATGGTGCTTTTGGCAGAACGCGCACGTGGATTTCTACCAAACGACGTGCTAAGCATGCCGATGCTGCTCTTTTTAGCACCCGCGCACGGATTTGTGCGAAAACGCGTTTTAAGCATGCACATGCATCTTTTGGTAGACGCGGATGAAGTTTTCTGCAAAACCACAAGATGTGCATGCAAATGGTGCTTTTGGCAGAACGCGCACGTGGATTTCTACCAAACGACGTGCTAAGCATGCCGATGCTGCTCTTTTTAGCACCCGCGCACGCATTTGTGCGAAAACGCGTTTTAAGCATGCACATGCATCTTTTGCTAGACGCGGATGAAGTTTTCCGCAAAACCACAAGATGTGCATGCAAATGGTGCTTTTGGCAGAACGCGCACGTGGATTTCTACCAAACGACGTGCTAAGCATGCCGATGCTGCTCTTTTTAGCACCCGCGCACGGATTTGTGTGAAAACGCGTTTTAAGCATGCACATGCATCTTTTGGTAGACGCGGATGAAGTTTTCTGCAAAACCACAAGATGTGCATGCAAATGGTGCTTTTGGCAGAACGCGCACGTGGATTTCTACCAAACGACGTGCTAAGCATGCCGATGCTGCTCTTTTTAGCACCCGCGCACGGATTTGTGCGAAAACGCGTTTTAAGCATGCACATGCATCTTTTGGTAGACGCGGATGAAGTTTTCTGCAAAACCACAAGATGTGCATGCAAATGGTGCTTTTGGCAGAACGCGCACTTGGATTTCTACCAAACGACGTGCTAAGCATGCCGATGCTGCTCTTTTTAGCACCCGCGCACGGATTTGTGCGAAAACGCGTCTTAAGCATGCACATGCATCTTTTGGTAGACGCGGATGAAGTTTTCTGCAAAACCACAAGATGTGCATGCAAATGGTGCTTTTGGCAGAACGCGCACGTGGATTTCTACCAAACGACGTGCTAAGCATGCCGATGCTGCTCTTTTTAGCACCCGCGCACGCATTTGTGCGAAAACGCGTTTTAAGAGTAAGCTTTAGCTCGGGCTCAACTCCAACGCGGCCTATTCAAATACATGTAAAAACGCAAAAGCGTTTTTCTGAGATAACCTCTGGACCGATTTTAATGAAATTTGTTGCATTTGAGAGAGAAAGTTAAATTCTAGTGACTGTTGGAAGCGGAATTTTGATTTAGGGCTCGAATTTTGTTAAAAGGATTTTCAAAAATTCAGACGTATGAAAAAAATAAAAGCACGAAGTTTACAAGCTAATAGCTCTGCATCAAGAACAGATATCGCGATTCTGTAAACGGCATCCATTAGACCATTCAAAGCGCACAAATTTGATATGTCAGTTTACATCTTACGTGATCTTGTTACGTTGTTTACGAAGGTTCTGCAAAAGTTGTAATTACACATTACTCCATTTTTTGAGGTTCATATGTAACATATCAATTTTGTCCGCTTTAGATGTGCTATCAGGTACAATTTACAGAATGGCGATATGATTTTTTCTTGCTGAGTTACGGAGTTGTAAACTTGATAGTTTCGTTTTCTGAAAATTTGCGATTTTTGCCAAATTTTTACAAAAATTTGACGACCTAAATCGAAAATTCGAAACCAACAGTCACTATATTTTAGGCTTTTCTTTTAAATGCAGCAAACCCCGTCAAATTTAGTGCAGTGGTTGCCGAGAAAAACGAATTCTCCTTTCACATGTATTTAGATAGGAGCACCCAAGCTAAAGCTTCCTCTTAAGCATGCACATGCATCTTTTGGTAGACGCGGATGAAGTTTTCTGCAAAACCACAAGATGTGCATGCAAATGGTGCTTTTTGCAGAACGCGCACGTGGATTTCTACCAAACGACGTGCTAAGCATGCCGATGCTGCTCTTTTTAGCACCCGCGCACGGATTTGTGCGAAAACGCGTTTTAAGCATGCACATGCATCTTTTGGTAGACGCGGATGAAGTTTTCTGCAAAACCACAAGATGTGCATGCAAATGGTGCTTTTGGCAGAACGCGCACGTGGATTTCTACCAAACGACGTGCTAAGCATGCCGATGCTGCTCTTTTTAGCACCCGCGCACGGATTTGTGCGAAAACGCGTTTTAAGCATGCACATGCATCTTTTGGTAGACGCGGATGAAGTTTTCTGCAAAACCACAAGATGTGCATGCAAATGGTGCTTTTGGCAGAACGCGCACGTGGATTTCTACCAAACGACGTGCTAAGCATGCCGATGCTGCTCTTTTTAGCACCCGCGCACGGATTTGTGCGAAAACGCGTTTTAAGCATGCACATGCATCTTTTGGTAGACGCGGATGAAGTTTTCTGCAAAACCACAAGATGTGCATGCAAATGGTGCTTTTGGCAGAACGCGCACGTGGATTTCTACCAAACGACATGCTAAGCATGCCGATGCTGCTCCTTTTAGCACCCGCGCACGCATTTGTGCGAAAACGCGTTTTAAGCATGCACATGCATCTTTTGGTAGACGCGGATGAAGTTTTCTGCAAAACCACAAGATGTGCATGCAAATGGTGCTTTTGGCAGAACGCGCACGTGGATTTCTACCAAACGACGTGCTAAGCATGCCGATGCTGCTCTTTTTAGCACCCGCGCACGCATTTGTGCGATAACGCGTTTTAAGCATGCACATGCATCTTTTGGTAGATGCGGATGAAGTTTTCTGCAAAACCACAAGATGTGCATGCAAATGGTGCTTTTTGCAGAACGCGCACGTGGATTTCTACCAAACGACGTGCTAAGCATGCCGATGCTGCTCTTTTTAGCACCCGCGCGCGCATTTGTGCGAAAACGCGTTTTAAGCATGCACATGCATCTTTTGGTAGACGCGGATGAAGTTTTCTGCAAAACCACAAGATGTGCATGCAAATGTTGCTTTTTGCAGAACGCGCACGTGGATTTCTACCAAACGACGTGCTAAGCATGCCGATGCTGCTGTTTTTAGCACCCGCGCACGGATTTGTGCGAAAACGCGTTTTAAGCATGCACATGCATCTTTTGGTAGACGCGGATGAAGTTTTCTGCAAAACCACAAGATGTGCATGCAAATGGTGCTTTTGGCAGAACGCGCACGTGGATTTCTACCAAACGACGTGCTAAGCATGCCGATGCTGCTCTTTTTAGCAGCCGCGCACGCATTTGTGCGAAAACGCGTTTTAAGAGGAAGCTTTAGCTCGGGCTCAACTCCAACGCGGCCTATTCAAATACATGTAAAAACGCAAAAGCGTTTTTCTGAGATAACCTCTGGACCGATTTTAATGAAATTTGTTGCATTTGAGAGAGAAAGTTAAATTCTAGTGACTGTTGGAAGCGGAATTTTGATTTAGGGCTCGAATTTTGTTAAAAGGATTTTCAAAAATTCAGACGTATGAAAAAAATAGAAGCACGAAGTTTACAAGCTAATAGCTCTGCATCAAGAACAGATATCGCGATTCTGTAAACGGCATCCATTAGACCATTCAAAGCGCACAAATTTGTTATGTCAGTTTACATCTTACGTGATCTTGTTACGCTGTTTACGAAGGTTCTGCAAAAGTTGTAATTACACATTACTCCATTTTTTGAGGTTCATATGTAACATATCAATTTTGTCCGCTTTAGATGTGCTATCAGGTACAATTTACAGAATGGCGATATGATTTTTTCTTGCTGAGTTACGGAGTTGTAAACTTGATAGTTTCGTTTTCTGAAAATTTGCGATTTTTGCCAAATTTTTACAAAAATTTGACGACCTAAATCGAAAATTCGAAACCAACAGTCACTATGTTTTAAGCTTTTCTTTTAAATGCAGCAAACCCCGTCAAATTTAGTGCAGTGGTTGCCGAGAAAAACGAATTCTCCTTTCACATGTATTTAGATAGGAGCACCCAAGCTAAAGCTTCCTCTTAAGCATGCACATGCATCTTTTGGTAGACGCGGATGAAGTTTTCTGCAAAACCACAAGATGTGCATGCAAATGGTGCTTTTTGCAGAACGCGCACGTGGATTTCTACCAAACGACGTGCTAAGCATGCCGATGCTGCTCTTTTTAGCACCCGCGCACGGATTAGTGCGAAAACGCGTTTTAAGCATGCACATGCATCTTTTGGTAGACGCGGATGAAGTTTTCTGCAAAACCACAAGATGTGCATGCAAATGGTGCTTTTGGCAGAACGCGCACGTGGATTTCTACCAAACGACGTGCTAAGCATGCCGATGCTGCTCTTTTTAGCACCCCGCGCACGGATTTGTGCGAAAACGCGTTTTAAGCATGCACATGCATCTTTTGGTAGACGCGGATGAAGTTTTCTGCAAAACCACAAGATGTGCATGCAAATGGTGCTTTTGGCAGAACGCGCACGTGGATTTCTACCAAACGACGTGCTAAGCATGCCGATGCTGCTCTTTTTAGCACCCGCGCACGGATTTGTGCGAAAACGCGTTTTAAGCATGCACATGCATCTTTTGGTAGACGCGGATGAAGTTTTCTGCAAAACCACAAGATGTGCATGCAAATGGTGCTTTTGGCAGAACGCGCACGTGGATTTCTACCAAACGACATGCTAAGCATGCCGATGCTGCTCCTTTTAGCACCCGCGCACGCATTTGTGCGAAAACGCGTTTTAAGCATGCACATGCATCTTTTGGTAGACGCGGATGAAGTTTTCTGCAAAACCACAAGATGTGCATGCAAATGGTGCTTTTGGCAGAACGCGCACGTGGATTTCTACCAAACGACGTGCTAAGCATGCCGATGCTGCTCTTTTTAGCACCCGCGCACGCATTTGTGCGATAACGCGTTTTAAGCATGCACATGCATCTTTTGGTAGATGCGGATGAAGTTTTCTGCAAAACCACAAGATGTGCATGCAAATGGTGCTTTTTGCAGAACGCGCACGTGGATTTCTACCAAACGACGTGCTAAGCATGCCGATGCTGCTCTTTTTAGCACCCGCGCGCGCATTTGTGCGAAAACGCGTTTTAAGCATGCACATGCATCTTTTGGTGGACGCGGATGAAGTTTTCTGCAAAACCACAAGATGTGCATGCAAATGGTGCTTTTGGCAGAACGCGCACGTGGATTTCTACCAAACGACGTGCTAAGCATGCCGATGCTGCTCTTTTTAGCACCCGCGCACGCATTTGTGCGATAACGCGTTTTAAGCATGCACATGCATCTTTTGGTAGATGCGGATGAAGTTTTCTGCAAAACCACAAGATGTGCATGCAAATGGTGCTTTTTGCAGAACGCGCACGTGGATTTCTACCAAACGACGTGCTAAGCATGCCGATGCTGCTCTTTTTAGCACCCGCGCGCGCATTTGTGCGAAAACGCGTTTTAAGCATGCACATGCATCTTTTGGTAGACGCGGATGAAGTTTTCTGCAAAACCACAAGATGTGCATGCAAATGGTGCTTTTTGCAGAACGCGCACGTGGATTTCTACCAAACGACGTGCTAAGCATGCCGATGCTGCTCTTTTTAGCACCCGCGCGCGCATTTGTGCGAAAACGCGTTTTAAGCATGCACATGCATCTTTTGGTAGACGCGGATGAAGTTTTCTGCAAAACCACAAGATGTGCATGCAAATGGTGCTTTTGGCAGAACGCGCACGTGGATTTCTACCAAACGACGTGCTAAGCATGCCGATGCTGCTCTTTTTAGCACCCGCGCACGGATTTGTGCGAAAACGCGTTTTAAGCATGCACATGCATCTTTTGGTAGACGCGGATGAAGTTTTCTGCAAAACCACAAGATGTGCATGCAAATGGTGCTTTTGGCAGAACGCGCACGTGGATTTCTACCAAACGACGTGCTAAGCATGCCGATGCTGCTCTTTTTAGCACCCGCGCACGGATTTGTGCGAAAACGCGTTTTTAGCATGCACATGCATCTTTTGGTAGACGCGGATGAAGTTTTCTGCAAAACCACAAGATGTGCATGCAAATGGTGCTTTTGGCAGAACGCGCACGTGGATTTCTACCAAACGACGTGCTAAGCATGCCGATGCTGCTCTTTTTAGCACCCGCGCACGGATTTGTGCCTAAACGCGTTTTAAGCATGCACATGCATCTTTTGGTAGACGCGGATGAAGTTTTCTGCAAAACCACAAGATGTGCACGCAAATGGTGCTTTTGGCAGAACGCGCACGTGGATTTCTACCAAACGACGTGCTAAGCATGCCGATGCTGCTCTTTTTAGCACCCGCGCACGCATTTGTGCGAAATCGCGTTTTTAGCATGCACATGCATCTTTTGGTAGACGCGGATGAAGTTTTCTGCAAAACCACAAGATGTGCATGCAAATGGTGCTTTTGGCAGAACGCGCACGTGGATTTCTACCAAACGACGTGCTAAGCATGCCGATGCTGCTCTTTTTAGCACCCGCGCACGCATTTGTGCGAAAACGCGTTTTAAGCATGCACATGCATCTTTTGGTAGACGCGGATGAAGTTTTCCGCAAAACCACAAGATGTGCATGCAAATGGTGCTTTTGGCAGAACGCGCACGTGGATTTCTACCAAACGATGTGCTAAGCATGCCGATGCTGCTCTTTTTAGCACCCGCATTTGTGCGAAAACGCGTTTTAAGCATGCACATGCATCTTTTGGTAGACGCGGATGAAGTTTTCTGCAAAACCACAAGATATGCATGCAAATGGTGCTTTTGGCAGAACGCGCACGTGGATTTCTACCAAACGACGTGCTAAGCATGCCGATGCTGCTCTTTTTAGCACCCGCGCACGCATTTGTGCGATAACGCGTTTTAAGCATGCACATGCATCTTTTGGTATATGCGGATGAAGTTTTCTGCAAAACCACAAGATGTGCATGCAAATGGTGCTTTTTGCAGAACGCGCACGTGGATTTCTACCAAACGACGTGCTAAGCATGCCGATGCTGCTCTTTTTAGCACCCGCGCGCGCATTTGTGCGAAAACGCGTTTTAAGCATGCACATGCATCTTTTGGTAGACGCGGATGAAGTTTTCTGCAAAACCACAAGATGTGCATGCAAATGGTGCTTTTTGCAGAACGCGCACGTGGATTTCTACCAAACGACGTGCTAAGCATGCCGATGCTGCTCTTTTTAGCACCCGCGCACGGATTTGTGCGAAAACGCGTTTTAAGCATGCACATGCATCTTTTGGTAGACGCGGATGAAGTTTTCTGCAAAACCACAAGATGTGCATGCAAATGGTGCTTTTGGCAGAACGCGCACGTGGATTTCTACCAAACGACGTGCTAAGCATGCCGATGCTGCTCTTTTTAGCACCCGCGCACTGATTTGTGCGAAAACGCGTTTTAAGCATGCACATGCATCTTTTGGTAGACGCGGATGAAGTTTTCTGCAAAACCACAAGATGTGCATGCAAATGGTGCTTTTGGCAGAACGCGCACGTGGATTTCTACCAAACGACGTGCTAAGCATGCCGATGCTGCTCTTTTTAGCACCCGCGCACGGATTTGTGCGAAAACGCGTTTTTAGCATGCACATGCATCTTTTGGTAGACGCGGATGAAGTTTTCTGCAAAACCACAAGATGTGCATGCAAATGGTGCTTTTGGCAGAACGCGCACGTGGATTTCTACCAAACGACGTGCTAAGCATGCCGATGCTGCTCTTTTTAGCTCCCGCGCACGGATTTGTGCCTAAACGCGTTTTAAGCATGCACATGCATCTTTTGGTAGACGCGGATGAACTTTTCTGCAAAACCACAAGATGTGCATGCAAATGGTGCTTTTGGCAGAACGCGCACGTGGATTTCTACCAAACGACGTGCTAAGCATGCCGATGCTGCTCTTTTTAGCACCCGCGCACGCATTTGTGCGAAATCGCGTTTTTAGCATGCACATGCATCTTTTGGTAGACGCGGATGAAGTTTTCTGCAAAACCACAAGATGTGCATGCAAATGGTGCTTTTGGCAGAACGCGCACGTGGATTTCTACCAAACGACGTGCTAAGCATGCCGATGCTGCTCTTTTTAGCACCCGCGCACGCATTTGTGCGAAAACGCGTTTTAAGCATGCACATGCATCTTTTGGTAGACGCGGATGAAGTTTTCCGCAAAACCACAAGATGTGCATGCAAATGGTGCTTTTGGCAGAACGCGCACGTGGATTTCTACCAAACGACGTGCTAAGCATGCCGATGCTGCTCTTTTTAGCACCCGCATTTGTGCGAAAACGCGTTTTAAGCATGCACATGCATCTTTTGGTAGACGCGGATGAAGTTTTCTGCAAAACCACAAGATGTGCATGCAAATGGTGCTTTTGGCAGAACGCGCACGTGGATTTCTACCAAACGACGTGCTAAGCATGCCGATGCTGCTCTTTTTAGCACCCGCGCACGGATTTGTGCGAAAACGCGTTTTAAGCATGCACATGCATCTTTTGGTAGACGCGGATGAAGTTTTCTGCAAAACCACAAGATGTGCATGCAAATGGTGCTTTTGGCAGAACGCGCACGTGGATTTCTACCAAACGACGTGCTAAGCATGCCGATGCTGCTCTTTTTAGCACCCGCGCACGGATTTTTGCGAAAACGCGTTTTAAGCATGCACATGCATCTTTTGGTAGACGCGGATGAAGTTTTCTGCAAAACCACAAGATGTGCATGCAAATGGTGCTTTTGGCAGAACGCGCGCGTGGGTTTCTACCAAACGACGTGCTAAGCATGCCGATGCTGCTCTTTTTAGCACCCGCGCACGGATTTGTGCGAAAACGCGTTTTAAGCATGCACATGCATCTTTTGGTAGACGCGGATGAAGTTTTCTGCAAAACCACAAGATCTGCATGCAAATGGTGCTTTTGGCAGAACGCGCACGTGGATTTCTACCAAACGACGTGCTAAGCATGCCGATGCTGCTCCTTTTAGCACCCGCGCACGCATTTGTGCGAAAACGCGTTTTAAGCATGCACATGCATCTTTTGGTAGACGCGGATGAAGTTTTCTGCAAAACCACAAGATGTGCATGCAAATGGTGCTTTTGGCAGAACGCGCACGTGGATTTCTACCAAACGAAGTGCTAAGCATGCCGATGCTGCTCTTTTTAGCACCCGCGCACGGATTTGTGCGAAAACGCGTTTTAAGCATGCACATGCATCTTTTGGTAGACGCGGATGAAGTTTTCTGCAAAACCACAAGATGTGCATGCAAATGGTGCTTTTGGCAGAACGCGCACGTGGATTTCTACCAAACGACGTGCTAAGCATGCCGATGCTGCTCTTTTTAGCACCCGCGCACGGATTTGTGCGAAAACGCGTTTTAAGCATGCACATGCATCTTTTGGTAGACGCGGATGAAGTTTTCTGCAAAACCACAAGATGTGCATGCAAATGGTGCTTTTGGCAGAACGCGCACGTGGATTTCTACCAAACGACGTGCTAAGCATGCCGATGCTGCTCTTTTTAGCACCCGCGCACGGATTTGTGCGAAAACGCGTTTTAAGCATGCACATGCATCTTTTGGTAGACGCGGATGAAGTTTTCTGCAAAACCACAAGATGTGCATGCAAATGTCCTTTTTGCAGAACGCGCACGTGGATTTCTACCAAACGACGTGCTAAGCATTCCGATGCTGCTCTTTTTAGCACCCGCGCACGGATTTGTGCGAAAACGCCTTTTAAGCATGCACATGCATCTTTTGGTAGACGCGGATGAAGTTTTCTGCAAAACCACAAGATGTGCATGCAAATGGTGCTTTTGGCAGAACGCGCACGTGGATTTCTACCAAACGACGTGCTAAGCATGCCGATGCTACTCTTTTTAGCACCCGCGCACGGATTTGTGCGAAAACGCGTTTTAAGCATGCACATGCATCTTTTGGTAGACGCGGATGAAGTTTTCTGCAAAACCACAAGATGTGCATGCAAATGGTGCTTTTGGCAGAACGCGCACGTGGATTTCTACCAAACGACGTGCTAAGCATGCCGATGCTGCTCCTTTTAGCACCCGCGCACGCATTTGTGCGAAAACGCGTTTTAAGCATGCACATGCATCTTTTGGTAGACGCGGATGAAGTTTTCTGCAAAACCACAAGATGTGCATGCAAATGGTGCTTTTGGCAGAACGCGCACGTGGATTTCTACCAAACGACGTGCTAAGCATGCCGATGCTGCTCTTTTTAGCACCCGCGCACGCATTTGTGCGAAAACGCGTTTTAAGCATGCACATGCATCTTTTGGTAGACGCGGATGAAGTTTTCTGCAAAACCACAAGATGTGCATGCAAATGGTGCTTTTTGCAGAACGCGCACGTGGATTTCTACCAAACGACGTGCTAAGCATGCCGATGCTGCTGTTTTTAGCACCCGCGCACGGATTTGTGCGAAAACGCGTTTTAAGCATGCACATGCATCTTTTGGTAGACGCGGATGAAGTTTTCTGCAAAACCACAAGATGTGCATGCAAATGGTGCTTTTGGCAGAACGCGCACGTGGATTTCTACCAAACGACGTGCTAAGCATGCCGATGCTGCTCTTTTTAGCACCCGCGCACGCATTTGTGCGAAAACGCGTTTTAAGAGGAAGCTTTAGCTCGGGCTCAACTCCAACGCGGCCTATTCAAATACATGTAAAAACGCAAAAGCGTTTTTCTGAGATAACCTCTGGACCGATTTTAATGAAATTAGTTGCATTTGAGAGAGAAAGTTAAATTCTAGTGACTGTTGGAAGCGGAATTTTGATTTAGGGCTTGAATTTTGTTAAAAGGATTTTCAAAAATTCAGACGTATGAAAAAAATAGAAGCACGAAGTTTACAAGCTAATAGCTCTGCATCAAGAACAGATATCGCGATTCTGTAAACGGCATCCATTAGACCATTCAAAGCGGACAAATTTGATATGTCAGTTTACATCTTACGTGATCTTGTTACGTTGTTTACGAAGGTTCTGCAAAAGTTGTAATTACACATCACTCCATTTTTTGAGGTTCATATGTAACATATCAATTTTGTCCGCTTTAGATGTGCTATCAGGTACAATTTACAGAATGGCGATATGATTTTTTCTTGCTGAGTTACGGAGTTGTAAACTTGATAGTTTCGTTTTCTGAAAATTTGCGATTTTTGCCAAATTTTTACAAAAATTTGACGACCTAAATCGAAAATTCGAAACCAACAGTCACTATATCTTAAGCTTTTCTTTTAAATGCAGCAAACCCCGTCAAATTTAGTGCAGTGGTTGCCGAGAAAAACGAATTCTCCTTTTACATGTATTTAGATAGGAGCACCCAAGCTAAAGCTTCCTCTTAAGCATGCACATGCATCTTTTGGTAGACGCGGATGAAGTTTTCTGCAAAACCACAAGATGTGCATGCAAATGGTGCTTTTTGCAGAACGCGCACGTGGATTTCTACCAAACGACGTGCTAAGCATGCCGATGCTGCTCTTTTTAGCACCCGCGCACGGATTTGTGCGAAAACGCGTTTTAAGCATGCACATGCATCTTTTGGTAGACGCGGATGAAGTTTTCTGCAAAACCACAAGATGTGCATGCAAATGGTGCTTTTGGCAGAACGCGCACGTGGATTTCTACCAAACGACGTGCTAAGCATGCCGATGCTGCTCTTTTTAGCACCCGCGCACGCATTTGTGCGAAAACGCGTTTTAAGCATGCACATGCATCTTTTGGTAGACGCGGATGAAGTTTTCTGCAAAACCACAAGATGTGCATGCAAATGCTGCTTTTTGCAGATCGCGCACGTGGATTTCTACCAAACGACGCGCTAAGCATGCCGATGCTGCTCTTTTTAGCACCCGCGCACGGATTTGTGCGAAAACGCGTTTTAAGAATGCACATGCATCTTTTGGTAGACGCGGATGAAGTTTTCTGCAAAACCACAAGATGTGCATGCAAATGGTGCTTTTGGCAGAACGCGCACGTGGATTTCTACCAAACGACGTGCTAAGCATGCCGATGCTGCTCTTTTTAGCACCCGCGCACGGATTTTTGCGAAAACGCGTTTTAAGCATGCACATGCATCTTTTGGTAGACGCGGATGAAGTTTTCTGCAAAACCACAAGATGTGCACGCAAATGGTGCTTTTGGCAGAACGCGCACGTGGATTTCTACCAAACGACGTGCTAAGCATGCCGATGCTGCTCTTTTTAGCACCCGCGCACGGATTTGTGCGAAAACGCGTTTTAAGCATGTACATGCATCTTTTGGTAGACGCGGATGAAGTTTTCTGCAAAACCACAAGATGTGCATGCAAATGGTGCTTTTGGCAGAACGCGCACGTGGATTTCTACCAAACGACGTGCTAAGCATGCCGATGCTGCTCCTTTTAGCACCCGCGCACGCATTTGTGCGAAAACGCGTTTTAAGCATGCACATGCATCTTTTGGTAGACGCGGATGAAGTTTTCTGCAAAACCACAAGATGTGCATGCAAATGGTGCTTTTGGCAGAGCGCGCACGTGGATTTCTACCAAACGACGTGCTAAGCATGCCGATGCTGCCCTTTTTAGCACCCGCGCACGGATTTGTGCGAAAACGCGTTTTAAGCATGCACATGCATCTTTTGGTAGACGCGGATGAAGTTTTCTGCAAAACCACAAGATGTGCATGCAAATGGTGCTTTTGGCAGAACGCGCACGTGGATTTCTACCAAACGACGTGCTAAGCATGCCGATGCTGCTCTTTTTAGCACCCGCGCACGGATTTGTGCGAAAACGCGTTTTAAGCATGCACATGCATCTTTTGGTAGACGCGGATGAAGTTTTCTGCAAAACCACAAGATGTGCATGCAAATGGTGCTTTTGGCAGAACGCGCACGTGGATTTCTACCAAACGACGTGCTAAGCATGCCGATGCTGCTCTTTTTAGCACCCGCGCACGCATTTCTGCGAAAACGCGTTTTAAGAGGAAGCTTTAGCTCCGGCTCAACTCCAACGCGGCCTATTCAAATACATGTAAAAACGCAAAAGCGTTTTTCTGAGATAACCTCTGGACCGATTTTAATGAAATTTGTTGCATTTGAGAGAGAAAGTTAAATTCTAGTGACTGTTGGAAGCGGAATTTTGATTTAGGGCTCGAATTTTGTTAAAAGGATTTTCAAAAATTCAGACGTATGAAAAAAATAGAAGCACGAAGTTTACAAGCTAATAGCTCTGCATCAAGAACAGATATCGCGATTCTGTAAACGGCATCCATTAGACCATTCAAAGCGGACAAATTTGTTATGTCAGTTTACATCTTACGTGATCTTGTTACGTTGTTTACGAAGGTTCTGCAAAAGTTGTAATTACACATTACTCCATTTTTTGAGGTTCATATGTAACATATCAATTTTGTCCGCTTTAGATGTGCTATCAGGTACAATTTACAGAATGGCGATATGATTTTTTCTTGCTGAGTTACGGAGTTGTAAACTTGATAGTTTCGTTTTCTGAAAATTTGCGATTTTTGCCAAATTTTTACAAAAATTTGACGACCTAAATCGAAAATTCGAAACCAACAGTCACTATATTTTAAGCTTTTCTTTTAAATGCAGCAAACCCCGTCAAATTTAGTGCAGTGGTTGCCGAGAAAAACGAATTCTCCTTTTACATGTATTTAGATAGGAGCACCCAAGCTAAAGCTTCCTCTTAAGCATGCACATGCATCTTTTGGTAGAAGCGGATGAAGTTTTCTGCAAAACCACAAGATGTGCATGCAAATGGTGCTTTTTGCAGAACGCGCACGTGGATTTCTACCAAACAACGTGCTAAGCATGCCGATGCTGCTCTTTTTAGCACCCGCGCACGGATTTGTGCGAAAACGCGTTTTAAGCATGCACATGCATCTTTTGGTAGACGCGGATGAAGTTTTCTGCAAAACCACAAGATGTGCATGCAAATGGTGCTTTTGGCAGAACGCGCACGTGGATTTCTACCAAACGACGTGCTAAGCATGCCGATGCTGCTCTTTTTAGCACCCGCGCACGGATTTTTGCGAAAACGCGTTTTAAGCATGCACATGCATCTTTTGGTAGACGCGGATGAAGTTTTCTGCAAAACCACAAGATGTGCATGCAAATGGTGCTTTTGGCAGGACGCGCACGTGGATTTCTACCAAACGACGTGCTAAGCATGCCGATGCTGCTCTTTTTAGCACCCGCGCACGGATTTGTGCGAAAACGCGTTTTAAGCATGCACATGCATCTTTTGGTAGACGCGGATGAAGTTTTCTGCAAAACCACAAGATGTGCATGCAAATGGTGCTTTTGGCAGAACGCGCACCTGGATTTCTACCAAACGACGTGCTAAGCATGCCGATGCTGCTCCTTTTAGCACCCGCGCACGCATTTGTGCGAAAACGCGTTTTAAGCATGCACATGCATCTTTTGGTAGACGCGGATGAAGTTTTCTGCAAAACCACAAGATGTGCATGCAAATGGTGCTTTTGGCAGAGCGCGCACGTGGATTTCTACCAAACGACGTGCTAAGCATGCCGATGCTGCCCTTTTTAGCACCCGCGCACGGATTTGTGCGAAAACGCGTTTTAAGCATGCACATGCATCTTTTGGTAGACGCGGATGAAGTTTTCTGCAAAACCACAAGATGTGCATGCAAATGGTGCTTTTGGCAGAACGCGCACGTGGATTTCTACCAAACGACGTGCTAAGCATGCCGATGCTGCTCTTTTTAGCACCCGCGCACGGATTTGTGCGAAAACGCGTTTTAAGCATGCACATGCATCTTTTGGTAGACGCGGATGAAGTTTTCTGCAAAACCACAAGATGTGCATGCAAATGGTGCTTTTGGCAGAACGCGCACGTGGATTTCTACCAAACGACGTGCTAAGCATGCCGATGCTGCTCTTTTTAGCACCCGCGCACGCATTTCTGCGAAAACGCGTTTTAAGAGGAAGCTTTAGCTCGGGCTCAACTCCAACGCGGCCTATTCAAATACATGTAAAAACGCAAAAGCGTTTTTCTGAGATAACCTCTGGACCGATTTTAATGAAATTTGTTGCATTTGAGAGAGAAAGTTAAATTCTAGTGACTGTTGGAAGCGGAATTTTGATTTAGGGCTCGAATTTTGTTAAAAGGATTTTCAAAAATTCAGACGTATGAAAAAAATAGAAGCACGAAGTTTACAAGCTAATAGCTCTGCATCAAGAACAGATATCGCGATTCTGTAAACGGCATCCATTAGACCATTCAAAGCGGACAAATTTGTTATGTCAGTTTACATCTTACGTGATCTTGTTACGTTGTTTACGAAGGTTCTGCAAAAGTTGTAATTACACATTACTCCATTTTTTGAGGTTCATATGTAACATATCAATTTTGTCCGCTTTAGATGTGCTATCAGGTACAATTTACAGAATGGCGATATGATTTTTTCTTGCTGAGTTACGGAGTTGTAAACTTGATAGTTTCGTTTTCTGAAAATTTGCGATTTTTGCCAAATTTTTACAAAAATTTGACGACCTAAATCGAAAATTCGAAACCAACAGTCACTATATTTTAAGCTTTTCTTTTAAATGCAGCAAACCCCGTCAAATTTAGTGCAGTGGTTGCCGAGAAAAACGAATTCTCCTTTTACATGTATTTAGATAGGAGCACCCAAGCTAAAGCTTCCTCTTAAGCATGCACATGCATCTTTTGGTAGAAGCGGATGAAGTTTTCTGCAAAACCACAAGATGTGCATGCAAATGGTGCTTTTTGCAGAACGCGCACGTGGATTTCTACCAAACGACGTGCTAAGCATGCCGATGCTGCTCTTTTTAGCACCCGCGCACGGATTTGTACGAAAACGCGTTTTAAGCATGCACATGCATCTTTTGGTAGACGCGGATGAAGTTTTCTGCAAAACCACAAGATGTGCATGCAAATGGTGCTTTTGGCAGAACGCGCACGTGGATTTCTACCAAACGACGTGCTAAGCATGCCGATGCTGCTCTTTTTAGCACCCGCGCACGGATTTTTGCGAAAACGCGTTTTAAGCATGCACATGCATCTTTTGGTAGACGCGGATGAAGTTTTCTGCAAAACCACAAGATGTGCATGCAAATGGTGCTTTTGGCAGGACGCGCACGTGGATTTCTACCAAACGACGTGCTAAGCATGCCGATGCTGCTCTTTTTAGCACCCGCGCACGGATTTGTGCGAAAACGCGTTTTAAGCATGCACATGCATCTTTTGGTAGACGCGGATGAAGTTTTCTGCAAAACCACAAGATGTGCATGCAAATGGTGCTTTTGGCAGAACGCGCACGTGGATTTCTACCAAACGACGTGCTAAGCATGCCGATGCTGCTCCTTTTAGCACCCGCGCACGCATTTGTGCGAAAACGCGTTTTAAGCATGCACATGCATCTTTTGGTAGACGCGGATGAAGTTTTCTGCAAAACCACAAGATGTGCATGCAAATGGTGCTTTTGGCAGAACGCGCACGTGGATTTCTACCAAACGACGTGCTAAGCATGCCGATGCTGCTCCTTTTAGCACCCGCGCACGCATTTGTGCGAAAACGCGTTTTAAGCATGCACATGCATCTTTTGGTAGACGCGGATGGTTTTCTGCAAAACCACAAGATGTGCATGCAAATGGTGCTTTTGGCAGAACGCGCACGTGGATTTCTACCAAACGACGTGCTAAGCATGCCGATGCTGCTATTTTTAGCACCCGCGCACGGATTTGTGCGAAAACGCGTTTTAAGCATGCACATGCATCTTTTGGTAGACGCGGATGAAGTTTTCTGAAAAACCACAAGATGTGCATGCAAATGGTGCTTTTGGCAGAACGCGCACGTGGATTTCTACCAAACGACGTGCTAAGCATGCCGATGCTGCTATTTTTAGCACCCGCGCACGGATTTTTGCGAAAACGCGTTTTAAGCATGCACATGCATCTTTTGGTAGACGCGGATGAAGTTTTCTGCAAAACCACAAGATGTGCATGCAAATGGTGCTTTTGGCAGGACGCGCACGTGGATTTCTACCAAACGACGTGCTAAGCATGCCGATGCTGCTCTTTTTAGCACCCGCGCACGGATTTGTGCGAAAACGCGTTTTAAGCATGCACATGCATCTTTTGGTAGACGCGGATGAAGTTTTCTGCAAAACCACAAGATGTGCATGCAAATGGTGCTTTTGGCAGAACGCGCACGTGGATTTCTACCAAACGACGTGCTAAGCATGCCGATGCTGCTCCTTTTAGCACCCGCGCACGCATTTGTGCGAAAACGCGTTTTAAGCATGCACATGCATCTTTTGGTAGACGCGGATGAAGTTTTCTGCAAAACCACAAGATGTGCATGCAAATGGTGCTTTTGGCAGAACGCGCACGTGGATTTCTACCAAACGACGTGCTAAGCATGCCGATGCTGCTCTTTTTAGCACCCGCGCACGGATTTGTGCGAAAACGCGTTTTAAGCATGCACATGCATCTTTTGGTAGACGCGGATGAAGTTTTCTGCAAAACCACAAGATGTGCATGCAAATGGTGCTTTTGGCAGAACGCGCACGTGGATTTCTACCAAACGACGTGCTAAGCATGCCGATGCTGCTCTTTTTAGCACCCGCGCACGGATTTGTGCGAAAACGCGTTTTAAGCATGCACATGCATCTTTTGGTAGACGCGGATGAAGTTTTCTGCAAAACCACAAGATGTGCATGCAAATGGTGCTTTTGGCAGAACGCGCACGTGGATTTCTACCAAACGACGTGCTAAGCATGCCGATGCTGCTCTTTTTAGCACCCGCGCACGGATTTTTGCGAAAACGCGTTTTAAGCATGCACATGCATCTTTTGGTAGACGCGGATGAAGTTTTCTGCAAAACCACAAGATGTGCATGCAAATGGTGCTTTTAGCAGAACGCGCACGTGGATTTCTACCAAACGACGTGCTAAGCATGCCGATGCTGCTCCTTTTAGCACCCGCGCACGCATTTGTGCGAAAACGCGTTTTAAGCATGCACATGCATCTTTTGGTAGACGCGGATGAAGTTTTCTGCAAAACCACAAGATGTGCATGCAAATGGTGCTTTTTGCAGAACGCGCACGTGGATTTCTACCAAACGATGTGCTAAGCATGCCGATGCTGCTCTTTTTAGCACCCGCGCACGCATTTGTGCGAAAACGCGTTTTAAGCATGCACATGCCTCTTTTGGTAGACGCGGATGAAGTTTTCTGCAAAACCACAAGATGTGCATGCAAATGGTGCTTTTTGCAGAACGCGCACGTAGATTTCTACCAAACGACGTGCTAAGCATGCCGATGCTGCTCTTTTTAGCACCCGCGCACGGATTTGTGCGAAAACGCGTTTTAAGCATGCACATGCATCTTTTGGTAGACGCGGATGAAGTTTTCTGCAAAACCACAAGATGTGCATGCAAATGGTGCTTTTGGCAGAACGCGCACGTGGATTTCTACCAAACGACGTGCTAAGCATGCCGATGCTGCTCTTTTTAGCACCCGCGCACGGATTTGTGCGAAAACGCGTTTTAAGCACGCACATGCATCTTTAGGTAGACGCGGATGAAGTTTTCTGCAAAACCACAAGATGTGCATGCAAATGGTGCTTTTGGCAGAACGCGCACGTGGATTTCTACCAAACGACGTGCTAAGCATGCCGATGCTGCTCTTTTTAGCACCCGCGCACGCATTTGTGCGAAAACGCGTTTTAAGCATGCACATGCATCTTTAGGTAGACGCGGATGAAGTTTTCTGCAAAACCACAAGATGTGCATGCAAATGGTGCTTTTGGCAGAACGCGCACGTGGATTTCTACCAAACGACGTGCTAAGCATGCCGATGCTGCTCTTTTTAGCACCCGCGGACGCATTTGTGCGAAAACGCGTTTTAAGCATGCACATGCATCTTTTGGTAGACGCGGATGAAGTTTTCTGCAAAACCACAAGATGTGCATGCAAATGGTGCTTTTGGCAGAACGCGCACGTGGATTTCTACCAAACGACGTGCTAAGCATGCCGATGCTGCTCTTTTTAGCACCCGCGCACGGATTTGTGCGAAAACGCGTTTTAAGCATGCACATGCATCTTTTGGTAGACGTGGATGAAGTTTTCTGCAAAACCACAAGATGTGCATGCAAATGGTGCTTTTGGCAGAACGCGCACGTGGATTTCTACCAAACGACGTGCTAAGCATGCCGATGCTGCTCTTTTTAGCACCCGCGCACGGATTTGTGCGAAAACGCGTTTTAAGCATGCACATGCATCTTTTGGTAGACGCGGATGAAGTTTTCTGCAAAACCACAAGATGTGCATGCAAATGGTGCTTTTGGCAGAACGCGCACGTGGATTTCTACCAAACGACGTGCTAAGCATGCCGATGCTGCTCTTTTTAGCACCCGCGCACGGATTTGTGCGAAAACGCGTTTTAAGCATGCACATGCATCTTTAGGTAGACGCGGATGAAGTTTTCTGCAAAACCACAAGATGTGCATGCAAATGGTGCTTTTGGCAGAACGCGCACGTGGATTTCTACCAAACGACGTGCTAAGCATGCCGATGCTGCTCTTTTTAGCACCCGCGCACGCATTTGTGCGAAAACGCGTTTTAAGCATGCACATGCATCTTTTGGTAGACGCGGATGAAGTTTTCTGCAAAACCACAAGATGTGCATGCAAATGGTGCTTTTGGCAGAACACGCACGTGGATTTCTACCAAACGACGTGCTAAACATGCCGATGCTGCTCTTTTTAGCACCCGCGCACGTATTTGTGCGAAAACGCGTTTTAAGCATGCACATGCATCTTTTGGTAGACGCGGATGAAGTTTTCTGCAAAACCACAAGATGTGCATGCAAATGGTGCTTTTGGCAGAACGCGCACATGGATTTCTACCAAACGACGTGCTAAGCATGCCGATGCTGCTCCTTTTAGCACCCGCACACGCATTTGAGCGAAAACGCGTTTTAAGCATGCACATGCATCTTTTGGTAGACGCGGATGAAGTTTTCTGCAAAACCACAAGATGTGCATGCAAATGGTGCTTTTGGCAGAACGCGCACGTGGATTTCTACCCAACGACGTGCTAAGCATGCCGATGCTGCTCTTTTTAGCACCCGCGCACGCATTTGTGCGAAAACGCGTTTTAAGCATGCACATGTCTCTTTTGGTAGACGCGGATGAAGTTTTCTGCAAAACCACAAGATGTGCATGCAAATGGTGCTTTTTGCAGAACGCGCACGTGGATTTCTACCAAACGACGTGCTAAGCATGCCGATGCTGCTCTTTTTAGCACCCGCGCACGGATTTGTGCGAAAACGCGTTTTAAGCATGCACATGCATCTTTTGGTAGACGCGGATGAAGTTTTCTGCAAAACCACAAGATGTGCATGCAAATGGTGCTTTTGGCAGAACGCGCACGTGGATTTCTACCAAACGACGTGCTAAGCATGCCGATGCTGCTCTTTTTAGCACCCGCGCACGGATTTGTGCGAAAACGCGTTTTAAGCATGCACATGCATCTTTAGGTAGACGCGGATGAAGTTTTCTGCAAAACCACAAGATGTGCATGCAAATGGTGCTTTTGGCAGAACGCGCACGTGGATTTCTACCAAACGACGTGCTAAGCATGCCGATGCTGCTCTTTTTAGCACCCGCGCACGCATTTGTGCGAAAACGCGTTTTAAGCATGCACATGCATCTTTTGGTAGACGCGGATGAAGTTTTCTGCAAAACCACAAGATGTGCATGCAAATGGTGCTTTTGGCAGAACACGCACGTGGATTTCTACCAAACGACGTGCTAAACATGCCGATGCTGCTCTTTTTAGCACCCGCGCACGTACTTGTGCGAAAACGCGTTTTAAGCATGCACATGCATCTTTTGGTAGACGCGGATGAAGTTTTCTGCAAAACCACAAGATGTGCATGCAAATGGTGCTTTTGGCAGAACGCGCACGTGGATTTCTACCAAACGACGTGCTAAGCATGCCGATGCTGCTCCTTTTAGCACCCGCACACGCATTTGAGCGAAAACGCGTTTTAAGCATGCACATGCATCTTTTGGTAGACGCGGATGAAGTTTTCTGCAAAACCACAAGATGTGCATGCAAATGGTGCTTTTTGCAGAACGCGCACGTGGATTTCTACCAAACGACGTGCTAAGCATGCCGATGCTGCTCTTTTTAGCACCCGCGCACGCATTTGTGCGAAAACGCGTTTTAAGCATGCACATGCCTCTTTTGGTAGACGCGGATGAAGTTTTCTGCAAAACCACAAGATGTGCATGCAAATGGTGCTTTTTGCAGAACGCGCACGTGGATTTCTACCAAACGACGTGCTAAGCATGCCGATGCTGCTCTTTTTAGCACCCGCGCACGGATTTGTGCGAAAACGCGTTTTAAGCATGCACATGCATCTTTTGGTAGACGCGGATGAAGTTTTCTGCAAAACCACAAGATGTGCATGCAAATGGTGCTTTTGGCAGAACGCGCACGTGGATTTCTACCAAACGACGTGCTAAGCATGCCGATGCTGCTCTTTTTAGCACCCGCGCACGGATTTGTGCGAAAACGCGTTTTAAGCATGCACATGCATCTTTAGGTAGACGCGGATGAAGTTTTCTGCAAAACCACAAGATGTGCATGCAAATGGTGCTTTTGGCAGAACGCGCACGTGGATTTCTACCAAACGACGTGCTAAGCATGCCGATGCTGCTCTTTTTAGCACCCGCGCACGCATTTGTGCGAAAACGCGTTTTAAGCATGCACATGCATCTTTAGGTAGACGCGGATGAAGTTTTCTGCAAAACCACAAGATGTGCATGCAAATGGTGCTTTTGGCAGAACGCGCACGTGGATTTCTACCAAACGACGTGCTAAGCATGCCGATGCTGCTCTTTTTAGCACCCGCGCACGCATTTGTGCGAAAACGTGTTTTAAGCATGCACATGCATCTTTTGGTAGACGCGGATGAAGTTTTCTGCAAAACCACAAGATGTGCATGCAAATGGTGCTTTTGGCAGAACGCGCACGAGGATTTCTACCAAACGACGTGCTAAGCATGCCGATGCTGCTCTTTTTAGCACCCGCATTTGTGCGAAAACGCGTTTTAAGCATGCACATGCATATTTTGGTAGACGCGGATGAAGTTTTCTGCAAAACCACAAGATGTGCATGCAAATGCTGCTTTTTGCAGAACGCGCACGTGGATTTCTACCAAACGACGTGCTAAGCATGCCGATGCTGCTCTTTTTAGCTCCCGCGCACGGATTTGTGCGAAAACGCGTTTTAAGCATGCACATGCATGTTTTGGTAGACGCGGATGAAGTTTTCTGCAAAACCACAAGATGTGCATGCAAATGGTGCTTTTGGCAGAACGCGCACGTGGATTTCTACCAAACGACGTGCTAAGCATGCCGATGCTGCTCTTTTTAGCACCCGCGCACGGATTTGTGCGAAAACGCGTTTTTAGCATGCACATGCATCTTTTGGTAGACGCGGATGAAGTTTTCTGCAAAACCACAAGATGTGCATGCAAATGGCGCTTTTGGCAGAACGCGCACGTGGATTTCTACCAAACGACGTGCTAAGCATGCCGATGCTGCTCTTTTTAGCACCCGCGCACGCATTTGTGCGAAAACACGTTTTAAGCATGCACATGCATCTTTTGGTAGACGCGGATGAAGTTTTCTGCAAAACCACAAGATGTGCATGCAAATGGTGCTTTTGGCAGAACGCGCACGTGGATTTCTACCAAACGACGTGCTAAGCATGCCGATGCTGCTCTTTTTAGCACCCGCGCACGGATTTGTGCGAAAACGCGTTTTAAGCATGCACATGCATCTTTAGGTAGACGCGGATGAAGTTTTCTGCAAAACCACAAGATGTGCATGCAAATGGTGCTTTTGGCAGAACGCGCACGTGGATTTCTACCAAACGACGTGCTAAGCATGCCGATGCTGCTCTTTTTAGCACCCGCGCACGCATTTGTGCGAAAACGTGTTTTAAGCATGCACATGCATCTTTTGGTAGACGCGGATGAAGTTTTCTGCAAAACCACAAGATGTGCATGCAAATGGTGCTTTTGGCAGAACGCGCACGTGGATTTCTACCAAACGACGTGCTAAGCATGCCGATGCTGCTCTTTTTAGCACCCGCATTTGTGCGAAAACGCGTTTTAAGCATGCACATGCATATTTTGGTAGACGCGGATGAAGTTTTCTGCAAAACCACAAGATGTGCATGCAAATGGTGCTTTTGGCAGAACGCGCACGTGGATTTCTACCAAACGACGTGCTAAGCATGCCGATGCTGCTCTTTTTAGCACCCGCGCACGGATTTGTGCGAAAACGCGTTTTTAGCATGCACATGCATCTTTTGGTAGACGCGGATGAAGTTTTCTGCAAAACCACAAGATGTGCATGCAAATGGTGCTTTTGGCAGAACGCGCACGTGGATTTCTACCAAACGACGTGCTAAGCATGCCGATGCTGCTCTTTTTAGCACCCGCGCACGCATTTGTGCGAAAACGCGTTTTAAGCATGCACATGCATCTTTTGGTAGACGCGGATGAAGTTTTCTGCAAAACCACAAGATGTGCATGCAAATGGTGCTTTTGGCAGAACGCGCACGTGGATTTCTACCAAACGACGTGCTAAGCATGCCGATGCTGCTCTTTTTAGCACCCGCGCACGGATTTGTGCGAAAACGCGTTTTAAGCATGCACATGCATCTTTAGGTAGACGCGGATGAAGTTTTCTGCAAAACCACAAGATGTGCATGCAAATGGTGCTTTTGGCAGAACGCGCACGTGGATTTCTACCAAACGACGTGCTAAGCATGCCGATGCTGCTCTTTTTAGCACCCGCGCACGCATTTGTGCGAAAACGTGTTTTAAGCATGCACATGCATCCTTTGGTAGACGCGGATGAAGTTTTCTGCAAAACCACAAGATGTGCATGCAAATGGTGCTTTTGGCAGAACGCGCACGTGGATTTCTACCAAACGACGTGCTAAGCATGCCGATGCTGCTCTTTTTAGCACCCGCATTTGTGCGAAAACGCGTTTTAAGCATGCACATGCATATTTTGGTAGACGCGGATGAAGTTTTCTGCAAAACCACAAGATGTGCATGCAAATGGTGCTTTTTGCAGAACGCGCACGTGGATTTCTACCAAACGACGTGCTAAGCATGCCGATGCTGCTCTTTTTAGCACCCGCGCACGGATTTGTGCGAAAACGCGTTTTAAGCATGCACATGCATCTTTTGGTAGACGCGGATGAAGTTTTCTGCAAAACCACAAGATGTGCATGCAAATGGTGCTTTTGGCAGAACGCGCACGTGGATTTCTACCAAACGACGTGCTAAGCATGCCGATGCTGCTCTTTTTAGCACCCGCGCACGGATTTGTGCGAAAACGCGTTTTAAGCATGCACATGCATCTTTAGGTAGACGCGGATGAAGTTTTCTGCAAAACCACAAGATGTGCATGCAAATGGTGCTTTTGGCAGAACGCGCACGTGGATTTCTACCAAACGACGTGCTAAGCATGCCGATGCTGCTCTTTTTAGCACCCGCGCACGCATTTGTGCGAAAACGCGTTTTAAGCATGCACATGCATCTTTAGGTAGACGCGGATGAAGTTTTCTGCAAAACCACAAGATGTGCATGCAAATGGTGCTTTTGGCAGAACGCGCACGTGGATTTCTACCAAACGACGTGCTAAGCATGCCGATGCTGCTCTTTTTAGCACCCGCGCACGCATTTGTGCGAAAACGTGTTTTAAGCATGCACATGCATCTTTTGGTAGACGCGGATGAAGTTTTCTGCAAAACCACAAGATGTGCATGCAAATGGTGCTTTTGGCAGAACGCGCACGAGGATTTCTACCAAACGACGTGCTAAGCATGCCGATGCTGCTCTTTTTAGCACCCGCATTTGTGCGAAAACGCGTTTTAAGCATGCACATGCATATTTTGGTAGACGCGGATGAAGTTTTCTGCAAAACCACAAGATGTGCATGCAAATGCTGCTTTTTGCAGAACGCGCACGTGGATTTCTACCAAACGACGTGCTAAGCATGCCGATGCTGCTCTTTTTAGCTCCCGCGCACGGATTTGTGCGAAAACGCGTTTTAAGCATGCACATGCATCTTTTGGTAGACGCGGATGAAGTTTTCTGCAAAACCACAAGATGTGCATGCAAATGGTGCTTTTGGCAGAACGCGCACGTGGATTTCTACCAAACGACGTGCTAAGCATGCCGATGCTGCTCTTTTTAGCACCCGCGCACGGATTTGTGCGAAAACGCGTTTTTAGCATGCACATGCATCTTTTGGTAGACGCGGATGAAGTTTTCTGCAAAACCACAAGATGTGCATGCAAATGGTGCTTTTGGCAGAACGCGCACGTGGATTTCTACCAAACGACGTGCTAAGCATGCCGATGCTGCTCTTTTTAGCACCCGCGCACGCATTTGTGCGAAAACGCGTTTTAAGCATGCACATGCATCTTTTGGTAGACACGGATGAAGTTTTCTGCAAAACCACAAGATGTGCATGCAAATGGTGCTTTTGGCAGAACGCGCACGTGGATTTCTACCAAACGACGTGCTAAGCATGCCGATGCTGCTCTTTTTAGCACCCGCGCACGGATTTGTGCGAAAACGCGTTTTAAGCATGCACATGCATCTTTAGGTAGACGCGGATGAAGTTTTCTGCAAAACCACAAGATGTGCATGCAAATGGTGCTTTTGGCAGAACGCGCACGTGGATTTCTACCAAACGACGTGCTAAGCATGCCGATGCTGCTCTTTTTAGCACCCGCGCACGCATTTGTGCGAAAACGTGTTTTAAGCATGCACATGCATCTTTTGGTAGACGCGGATGAAGTTTTCTGCAAAACCACAAGATGTGCATGCAAATGGTGCTTTTGGCAGAACGCGCACGTGGATTTCTACCAAACGACGTGCTAAGCATGCCGATGCTGCTCTTTTTAGCACCCGCATTTGTGCGAAAACGCGTTTTAAGCATGCACATGCATATTTTGGTAGACGCGGATGAAGTTTTCTGCAAAACCACAAGATGTGCATGCAAATGGTGCTTTTGGCAGAACGCGCACGTGGATTTCTACCAAACGACGTGCTAAGCATGCCGATGCTGCTCTTTTTAGCACCCGCGCACGGATTTGTGCGAAAACGCGTTTTTAGCATGCACATGCATCTTTTGGTAGACGCGGATGAAGTTTTCTGCAAAACCACAAGATGTGCATGCAAATGGTGCTTTTGGCAGAACGCGCACGTGGATTTCTACCAAACGACGTGCTAAGCATGCCGATGCTGCTCTTTTTAGCACCCGCGCACGCATTTGTGCGAAAACGCGTTTTAAGCATGCACATGCATCTTTTGGTAGACGCGGATGAAGTTTTCTGCAAAACCACAAGATGTGCATGCAAATGGTGCTTTTGGCAGAACGCGCACGTGGATTTCTACCAAACGACGTGCTAAGCATGCCGATGCTGCTCTTTTTAGCACCCGCGCACGGATTTGTGCGAAAACGCGTTTTAAGCATGCACATGCATCTTTAGGTAGACGCGGATGAAGTTTTCTGCAAAACCACAAGATGTGCATGCAAATGGTGCTTTTGGCAGAACGCGCACGTGGATTTCTACCAAACGACGTGCTAAGCATGCCGATGCTGCTCTTTTTAGCACCCGCGCACGCATTTGTGCGAAAACGTGTTTTAAGCATGCACATGCATCTTTTGGTAGACGCGGATGAAGTTTTCTGCAAAACCACAAGATGTGCATGCAAATGGTGCTTTTGGCAGAACGCGCACGTGGATTTCTACCAAACGACGTGCTAAGCATGCCGATGCTGCTCTTTTTAGCACCCGCATTTGTGCGAAAACGCGTTTTAAGCATGCACATGCATATTTTGGTAGACGCGGATGAAGTTTTCTGCAAAACCACAAGATGTGCATGCAAATGCTGCTTTTTGCAGAACGCGCACGTGGATTTCTACCAAACGACGTGCTAAGCATGCCGATGCTGCTCTTTTTGGCACCCGCGCACGTATTTGTGCGAAAACGCGTTTTAAGCATGCACATGCATCTTTTGGTAGACGCGGATGAAGTTTTCTGCAAAACCACAAGATGTGCATGCAAATGGTGCTTTTGGCAGAACGCGCACGTGGATTTCTACCAAACGACGTGCTAAGCATGCCGATGCTGCTCTTTTTAGCACCCGCGCACGGATTTGTGCGAAAACGCGTTTTTAGCATGCACATGCATCTTTTGGTAGACGCGGATGAAGTTTTCTGCAAAACCACAAGATGTGCATGCAAATGGTGCTTTTGGCAGAACGCGCACGTGGATTTCTACCAAACGACGTGCTAAGCATGCCGATGCTGCTCTTTTTAGCACCCGCGCACGGATGTGTGCGAAAACGCGTTTTAAGCATGCACATGCATCTTTTGGTAGACGCGGATGAAGTTTTCTGCAAAACCACAAGATGTGCATGCAAATGGTGCTTTTGGCAGAACGCGCACGTGGATTTCTACCAAACGACGTGCTAAGCATGCCGATGCTGCTCTTTTTAGCACCCGCATTTGTGCGAAAACGCGTTTTAAGCATGCACATGCATATTTTGGTAGACGCGGATGAAGTTTTCTGCAAAACCACAAGATGTGCATGCAAATGCTGCTTTTTGCAGAACGCGCACGTGGATTTCTACCAAACGACGTGCTAAGCATGCCGATGCTGCTCTTTTTGGCACCCGCGCACGGATTTGTGCGAAAACGCGTTTTAAGCATGCACATGCATCTTTTGGTAGACGCGGATGAAGTTTTCTGCAAAACCACAAGATGTGCATGCAAATGGTGCTTTTGGCAGAACGCGCACGTGGATTTCTACCAAACGACGTGCTAAGCATGCCGATGCTGCTCTTTTTAGCACCCGCGCACGGATTTGTGCGAAAACGCGTTTTTAGCATGCACATGCATCTTTTGGTAGACGCGGATGAAGTTTTCTGCAAAACCACAAGATGTGCATGCAAATGGTGCTTTTGGCAGAACGCGCACGTGGATTTCTACCAAACGACGTGCTAAGCATGCCGATGCTGCTCTTTTTAGCACCCGCGCACGGATGTGTGCGAAAACGCGTTTTAAGCATGCACATGCATCTTTTGGTAGACGCGGATGAAGTTTTCTGCAAAACCACAAGATGTGCATGCAAATGGTGCTTTTGGCAGAACGCGCACGTGGATTTCTACCAAACGACGTGCTAAGCATGCCGATGCTGCTCTTTTTAGCACCCGCGCACGCATTTGTGCGAAAACGCGTTTTAAGCATGCACATGCATCTTTTGGTAGACGCGGATGAAGTTTTCCGCGAAACCACAAGATGTGCATGCAAATGGTGCTTTTTGCAGAACGCGCACGTGGATTTCTACCAAACGACGTGCTAAGCATGCCGATGCTGCTGTTTTTAGCACCCGCGCACGGATTTGTGCGAAAACGCGTTTTAAGCATGCACATGCATCTTTTGGTAGACGCGGATGAAGTTTTCTGCAAAACCACAAGATGTGCATGCAAATGGTGCTTTTGGCAGAACGCGCACGTGGATTTCTACCAAACGACGTGCTAAGCATGCCGATGCTGCTCTTTTTAGCACCCGCGCACGCATTTGTGCGAAAACGCGTTTTAAGAGGAAGCTTTAGCTCGGGCTCAACTCCAACGCGGCCTATTCAAATACATGTAAAAACGCAAAAGCGTTTTTCTGAGATAACCTCTGGACCGATTTTAATGAAATTTGTTGCATTTGAGAGAGAAAGTTAAATTCTAGTGACCGTTGGAAGCGGAATTTTGATTTAGGGCTTGAACTTTGTTAAAAGGATTTTCAAAAATTCAGACGTATGAAAAAAATAGAAGCACGAAGTTTACAAGCTAATAGCTCTGCATCAAGAACAGATATCGCGATTCTGTAAACGGCATCCATTAGACCATTCAAAGCGGACAAATTTGATATGTCAGTTTACATCTTACGTGATCTTGTTACGTTGTTTACGAAGGTTCTGCAAAAGTTGTAATTACACATCACTCCATTTTTTGAGGTTCATATGTAACATATCAATTTTGTCCGCTTTAGATGTGCTATCAGGTACAATTTACAGAATGGCGATATGATTTTTTCTTGCTGAGTTACGGAGTTGTAAACTTGATAGTTTCGTTTTCTGAAAATTTGCGATTTTTGCCAAATTTTTACAAAAATTTGACGACCTAAATCGAAAATTCGAAACCAACAGTCACTATATTTTAAGCTGTTCTTTTAAATGCAGCAAACCCCGTCAAATTCAGTGCAGTGGTTGCCGAGAAAAACGAATTCTCCTTTTACATGTATTTAGATAGGAGCACCCAAGCTAAAGCTCCCTCTTAAGCATGCACATGCATCTTTTGGTAGACGCGGATGAAGTTTTCTGCAAAACCACAAGATGTGCATGCAAATGGTGCTTTTTGCAGAACGCGCACGTGGATTTCTACCAAACGACGTGCTAAGCATGCCGATGCTGCTCTTTTTAGCACCCGCGCACGGATTTGTGTGAAAACGCGTTTTAAGCATGCACATGCATCTTTTGGTAGACGCGGATGAAGTTTTCTGCAAAACCACAAGATGTGCATGCAAATGGTGCTTTTGGCAGAACGCGCACGTGGATTTCTACCAAACGACGTGCTAAGCATGCCGATGCTGCTCTTTTTAGCACCCGCGCACGCATTTGTGCGAAAACGCGTTTTAAGCATGCACATGCATCTTTAGGTAGACGCGGATGAAGTTTTCTGCAAAACCACAAGATGTGCATGCAAATGGTGCTTTTGGCAGAACGCGCACGTGGATTTCTACCAAACGACGTGCTAAGCATGCCGATGCTGCTCTTTTTAGCACCCGCGCACGCATTTGTGCGAAAACGTGTTTTAAGCATGCACATGCATCTTTTGGTAGACGCGGATGAAGTTTTCTGCAAAACCACAAGATGTGCATGCAAATGGTGCTTTTAGCAGAACGCGCACGAGGATTTCTACCAAACGACGTGCTAAGCATGCCGATGCTGCTCTTTTTAGCACCCGCATTTGTGCGAAAACGCGTTTTAAGCATGCACATGCATATTTTGGTAGACGCGGATGAAGTTTTCTGCAAAACCACAAGATGTGCATGCAAATGCTGCTTTTTGCAGAACGCGCACGTGGATTTCTACCAAACGACGTGCTAAGCATGCCGATGCTGCTCTTTTTAGCTCCCGCGCACGGATTTGTGCGAAAACGCGTTTTAAGCATGCACATGCATCTTTTGGTAGACGCGGATGAAGTTTTCTGCAAAACCACAAGATGTGCATGCAAATGGTGCTTTTGGCAGAACGCGCACGTGGATTTCTACCAAACGACGTGCTAAGCATGCCGATGCTGCTCTTTTTAGCACCCGCGCACGGATTTGTGCGAAAACGCGTTTTTAGCATGCACATGCATCTTTTGGTAGACGCGGATGAAGTTTTCTGCAAAACCACAAGATGTGCATGCAAATGGTGCTTTTGGCAGAACGCGCACGTGGATTTCTACCAAACGACGTGCTAAGCATGCCGATGCTGCTCTTTTTAGCACCCGCGCACGCATTTGTGCGAAAACGCGTTTTAAGCATGCACATGCATCTTTTGGTAGACGCGGATGAAGTTTTCTGCAAAACCACAAGATGTGCATGCAAATGGTGCTTTTGGCAGAACGCGCACGTGGATTTCTACCAAACGACGTGCTAAGCATGCCGATGCTGCTCTTTTTAGCACCCGCATTTGTGCGAAAACGCGTTTTAAGCATGCACATGCATATTTTGGTAGACGCGGATGAAGTTTTCTGCAAAACCACAAGATGTGCATGCAAATGGTGCTTTTGGCAGAACGCGCACGTGGATTTCTACCAAACGACGTGCTAAGCATGCCGATGCTGCTCTTTTTAGCACCCGCGCACGGATTTGTGCGAAAACGCGTTTTTAGCATGCACATGCATCTTTTGGTAGACGCGGATGAAGTTTTCTGCAAAACCACAAGATGTGCATGCAAATGGTGCTTTTGGCAGAACGCGCACGTGGATTTCTACCAAACGACGTGCTAAGCATGCCGATGCTGCTCTTTTTAGCACCCGCGCACGCATTTGTGCGAAAACGCGTTTTAAGCATGCACATGCATCTTTTGGTAGACGCGGATGAAGTTTTCTCCAAAACCACAAGATGTGCATGCAAATGGTGCTTTTGGCAGAACGCGCACGTGGATTTCTACCAAACGACGTGCTAAGCATGCCGATGCTGCTCTTTTTAGCACCCGCGCACGGATTTGTGCGAAAACGCGTTTTAAGCATGCACATGCATCTTTAGGTAGACGCGGATGAAGTTTTCTGCAAAACCACAAGATGTGCATGCAAATGGTGCTTTTGGCAGAACGCGCACGTGGATTTCTACCAAACGACGTGCTAAGCATGCCGATGCTGCTCTTTTTAGCACCCGCGCACGCATTTGTGCGAAAACGTGTTTTAAGCATGCACATGCATCTTTTGGTAGACGCGGATGAAGTTTTCTGCAAAACCACAAGATGTGCATGCAAATGGTGCTTTTGGCAGAACGCGCACGTGGATTTCTACCAAACGACGTGCTAAGCATGCCGATGCTGCTCTTTTTAGCACCCGCATTTGTGCGAAAACGCGTTTTAAGCATGCACATGCATATTTTGGTAGACGCGGATGAAGTTTTCTGCAAAACCACAAGATGTGCATGCAAATGGTGCTTTTTGCAGAACGCGCACGTGGATTTCTACCAAACGACGTGCTAAGCATGCCGATGCTGCTCTTTTTAGCACCCGCGCACGGATTTGTGCGAAAACGCGTTTTAAGCATGCACATGCATCTTTTGGTAGACGCGGATGAAGTTTTCTGCAAAACCACAAGATGTGCATGCAAATGGTGCTTTTGGCAGAACGCGCACGTGGATTTCTACCAAACGACGTGCTAAGCATGCCGATGCTGCTCTTTTTAGCACCCGCGCACGGATTTGTGCGAAAACGCGTTTTAAGCATGCACATGCATCTTTAGGTAGACGCGGATGAAGTTTTCTGCAAAACCACAAGATGTGCATGCAAATGGTGCTTTTGGCAGAACGCGCACGTGGATTTCTACCAAACGACGTGCTAAGCATGCCGATGCTGCTCTTTTTAGCACCCGCGCACGCATTTGTGCGAAAACGCGTTTTAAGCATGCACATGCATCTTTAGGTAGACGCGGATGAAGTTTTCTGCAAAACCACAAGATGTGCATGCAAATGGTGCTTTTGGCAGAACGCGCACGTGGATTTCTACCAAACGACGTGCTAAGCATGCCGATGCTGCTCTTTTTAGCACCCGCGCACGCATTTGTGCGAAAACGTGTTTTAAGCATGCACATGCATCTTTTGGTAGACGCGGATGAAGTTTTCTGCAAAACCACAAGATGTGCATGCAAATGGTGCTTTTGGCAGAACGCGCACGAGGATTTCTACCAAACGACGTGCTAAGCATGCCGATGCTGCTCTTTTTAGCACCCGCATTTGTGCGAAAACGCGTTTTAAGCATGCACATGCATATTTTGGTAGACGCGGATGAAGTTTTCTGCAAAACCACAAGATGTGCATGCAAATGCTGCTTTTTGCAGAACGCGCACGTGGATTTCTACCAAACGACGTGCTAAGCATGCCGATGCTGCTCTTTTTAGCTCCCGCGCACGGATTTGTGCGAAAACGCGTTTTAAGCATGCACATGCATCTTTTGGTAGACGCGGATGAAGTTTTCTGCAAAACCACAAGATGTGCATGCAAATGGTGCTTTTGGCAGAACGCGCACGTGGATTTCTACCAAACGACGTGCTAAGCATGCCGATGCTGCTCTTTTTAGCACCCGCGCACGGATTTGTGCGAAAACGCGTTTTTAGCATGCACATGCATCTTTTGGTAGACGCGGATGAAGTTTTCTGCAAAACCACAAGATGTGCATGCAAATGGTGCTTTTGGCAGAACGCGCACGTGGATTTCTACCAAACGACGTGCTAAGCATGCCGATGCTGCTCTTTTTAGCACCCGCGCACGCATTTGTGCGAAAACGCGTTTTAAGCATGCACATGCATCTTTTGGTAGACGCGGATGAAGTTTTCTGCAAAACCACAAGATGTGCATGCAAATGGTGCTTTTGGCAGAACGCGCACGTGGATTTCTACCAAACGACGTGCTAAGCATGCCGATGCTGCTCTTTTTAGCACCCGCGCACGGATTTGTGCGAAAACGCGTTTTAAGCATGCACATGCATCTTTAGGTAGACGCGGATGAAGTTTTCTGCAAAACCACAAGATGTGCATGCAAATGGTGCTTTTGGCAGAACGCGCACGTGGATTTCTACCAAACGACGTGCTAAGCATGCCGATGCTGCTCTTTTTAGCACCCGCGCACGCATTTGTACGAAAACGTGTTTTAAGCATGCACATGCATCTTTTGGTAGACGCGGATGAAGTTTTCTGCAAAACCACAAGATGTGCATGCAAATGGTGCTTTTGGCAGAACGCGCACGTGGATTTCTACCAAACGACGTGCTAAGCATGCCGATGCTGCTCTTTTTAGCACCCGCATTTGTGCGAAAACGCGTTTTAAGCATGCACATGCATATTTTGGTAGACGCGGATGAAGTTTTCTGCAAAACCACAAGATGTGCATGCAAATGGTGCTTTTGGCAGAACGCGCACGTGGATTTCTACCAAACGACGTGCTAAGCATGCCGATGCTGCTCTTTTTAGCACCCGCGCACGGATTTGTGCGAAAACGCGTTTTTAGCATGCACATGCATCTTTTGGTAGACGCGGATGAAGTTTTCTGCAAAACCACAAGATGTGCATGCAAATGGTGCTTTTGGCAGAACGCGCACGTGGATTTCTACCAAACGACGTGCTAAGCATGCCGATGCTGCTCTTTTTAGCACCCGCGCACGCATTTGTGCGAAAACGCGTTTTAAGCATGCACATGCATCTTTTGGTAGACGCGGATGAAGTTTTCTGCAAAACCACAAGATGTGCATGCAAATGGTGCTTTTGGCAGAACGCGCACGTGGATTTCTACCAAACGACGTGCTAAGCATGCCGATGCTGCTCTTTTTAGCACCCGCGCACGGATTTGTGCGAAAACGCGTTTTAAGCATGCACATGCATCTTTAGGTAGACGCGGATGAAGTTTTCTGCAAAACCACAAGATGTGCATGCAAATGGTGCTTTTGGCAGAACGCGCACGTGGATTTCTACCAAACGACGTGCTAAGCATGCCGATGCTGCTCTTTTTAGCACCCGCGCACGCATTTGTGCGAAAACGTGTTTTAAGCATGCACATGCATCTTTTGGTAGACGCGGATGAAGTTTTCTGCAAAACCACAAGATGTGCATGCAAATGGTGCTTTTGGCAGAACGCGCACGTGGATTTCTACCAAACGACGTGCTAAGCATGCCGATGCTGCTCTTTTTAGCACCCGCATTTGTGCGAAAACGCGTTTTAAGCATGCACATGCATATTTTGGTAGACGCGGATGAAGTTTTCTGCAAAACCACAAGATGTGCATGCAAATGCTGCTTTTTGCAGAACGCGCACGTGGATTTCTACCAAACGACGTGCTAAGCATGCCGATGCTGCTCTTTTTGGCACCCGCGCACGTATTTGTGCGAAAACGCGTTTTAAGCATGCACATGCATCTTTTGGTAGACGCGGATGAAGTTTTCTGCAAAACCACAAGATGTGCATGCAAATGGTGCTTTTGGCAGAACGCGCACGTGGATTTCTACCAAACGACGTGCTAAGCATGCCGATGCTGCTCTTTTTAGCACCCGCGCACGGATTTGTGCGAAAACGCGTTTTTAGCATGCACATGCATCTTTTGGTAGACGCGGATGAAGTTTTCTGCAAAACCACAAGATGTGCATGCAAATGGTGCTTTTGGCAGAACGCGCACGTGGATTTCTACCAAACGACGTGCTAAGCATGCCGATGCTGCTCTTTTTAGCACCCGCGCACGGATGTGTGCGAAAACGCGTTTTAAGCATGCACATGCATCTTTTGGTAGACGCGGATGAAGTTTTCTGCAAAACCACAAGATGTGCATGCAAATGGTGCTTTTGGCAGAACGCGCACGTGGATTTCTACCAAACGACGTGCTAAGCATGCCGATGCTGCTCTTTTTAGCACCCGCATTTGTGCGAAAACGCGTTTTAAGCATGCACATGCATCTTTTGGTAGACGCGGATGAAGTTTTCTGCAAAACCACAAGATGTGCATGCAAATGGTGCTTTTGGCAGAACGCGCACGTGGATTTCTACCAAACGACGTGCTAAGCATGCCGATGCTGCTCTTTTTAGCACCCGCGCACGCATTTGTGCGAAAACGCGTTTTAAGAGGAAGCTTTAGCTCGGGCTCAACTCCAACGCGGCCTATTCAAATACATGTAAAAACGCAAAAGCGTTTTTCTGAGATAACCTCTGGACCGATTTTAATGAAATTTGTTGCATTTGAGAGAGAAAGTTAAATTCTAGTGACCGTTGGAAGCGGAATTTTGATTTAGGGCTTGAACTTTGTTAAAAGGATTTTCAAAAATTCAGACGTATGAAAAAAATAGAAGCACGAAGTTTACAAGCTAATAGCTCTGCATCAAGAACAGATATCGCGATTCTGTAAACGGCATCCATTAGACCATTCAAAGCGGACAAATTTGATATGTCAGTTTACATCTTACGTGATCTTGTTACGTTGTTTACGAAGGTTCTGCAAAAGTTGTAATTACACATCACTCCATTTTTTGAGTTTCATATGTAACATATCAATTTTGTCCGCTTTAGATGTGCTATCAGGTACAATTTACAGAATGGCGATATGATTTTTTCTTGCTGAGTTACGGAGTTGTAAACTTGATAGTTTCGTTTTCTGAAAATTTGCGATTTTTGCCAAATTTTTACAAAAATTTGACGACCTAAATCGAAAATTCGAAACCAACAGTCACTATATTTTAAGCTGTTCTTTTAAATGCAGCAAACCCCGTCAAATTTAGTGCAGTGGTTGCCGAGAAAAACGAATTCTCCTTTTACATGTATTTAGATAGGAGCACCCAAGCTAAAGCTCCCTCTTAAGCATGCACATGCATCTTTTGGTAGACGCGGATGAAGTTTTCTGCAAAACCACAAGATGTGCATGCAAATGGTGCTTTTTGCAGAACGCGCACGTGGATTTCTACCAAACGACGTGCTAAGCATGCCGATGCTGCTCTTTTTAGCACCCGCGCACGGATTTGTGCGAAAACGCGTTTTAAGCATGCACATGCATCTTGTGGTAGACGCGGATGAAGTTTTCTGCAAAACCACAAGATGTGCATGCAAATGGTGCTTTTGGCAGAACGCGCACGTGGATTTCTACCAAACGACGTGCTAAGCATGCCGATGCTGCTCTTTTTAGCACCCCCGCACGGATTTGTGCGAAAACGCGTTTTAAGCATGCACATGCATCTTTTGGTAGACGCGGATGAAGTTTTCTGCAAAACCACAAGATGTGCATGCAAATGGTGCTTTTGGCAGAACGCGCACGTGGATTTCTACCAAACGACGTGGTAAGCATGCCGATGCTGCTCTTTTTAGCACCCGCGCACGGATTTGTGCGAAAACGCGTTTTAAGCATGCACATGCATCTTTTGGTAGACGCGGATGAAGTTTTCTGCAAAACCACAAGATGTGCATGCAAATGTCCTTTTTGCAAAACGCGCACGTGGATTTCTACCAAACGACGTGCTAAGCATGCCGATGCTGCTCTTTTTAGCACCCGCGCACGGATTTGTGCGAAAACGCCTTTTAAGCATGCACATGCATCTTTTGGTAGACGCGGATGAAGTTTTCTGCAAAACCACAAGATGTGCATGCAAATGGTGCTTTTGGCAGAACGCGCACGTGGATTTCTACCAAACGACGTGCTAAGCATGCCGATGCTGCTCCTTTTAGCACCCGCGCACGCATTTGTGCGAAAACGCGTTTTAAGCATGCACATGCATCTTTTGGTAGACGCGGATGAAGTTTTCTGCAAAACCACAAGATGTGCATGCAAATGGTGCTTTTGGCAGAACGCGCACGTGGATTTCTACCAAACGACGTGCTAAGCATGCCGATGCTGCTCTTTTTAGCACCCGCGCACGGATTTGTGCGAAAACGCGTTTTAAGCATGCACATGCATCTTTTAGTAGACGCGGATGAAGTTTTCTGCAAAACCACAAGATGTGCATGCAAATGGTGCTTTTGGCTGAACGCGCACGTGGATTTCTACCAAACGACGTGCTAAGCATGCCGATGCTGCTCTTTTTAGCACCCGCGCACGGATTTGTGCGAAAACGCGTTTTAAGCATGCACATGCATCTTTTGGTAGACGCGGATAAAGTTTTCTGCAAAACCACAAGATGTGCATGCAAATGGTGCTTTTGGCAGAACGCGCACGTGGATTTCTACCAAACGACGTGCTAAGCATGCCGATGCTGCTCTTTTTAGCACCCGCGCACGGATTTGTGCGAAAACGCGTTTTAAGCATGCACATGCATCTTTTGGTAGACGCGGATGAAGTTTTCTGCAAAACCACAAGATGTGCATGCAAATGTCCTTTTTGCAGAACGCGCACGTGGATTTCTACCAAACGACGTGCTAAGCATGCCGATGCTGCTCTTTTTAGCACCCGCGCACGGATTTGTGCGAAAACGCCTTTTAAGCATGCACATGCATCTTTTGGTAGACGCGCATGAAGTTTTCTGCAAAACCACAAGATGTGCATGCAAATGGTGCTTTTGGCAGAACGCGAACGTGGATTTCTACCAAACGACGTGCTAAGCATGCCGATGCTGCTCTTTTTAGCACCCGCGCACGGATTTGTGCGAAAACGCGTTTTAAGCATGCACATGCATCTTTTGGTAGACGCGGATGAAGTTTTCTGCAAAACCACAAGATGTGCATGCAAATGGTGCTTTTGGCAGAACGCGCACGTGGATTTCTACCAAACGACGTGCTAAGCATGCCGATGCTGCTCTTTTTAGCACCCGCGCACGGATTTGTGCGAAAACGCGTTTTAAGCATGCACATGCATCTTTTGGTAGACGCGGATAAAGTTTTCTGCAAAACCACAAGATGTGCATGCAAATGGTGCTTTTGGCAGAACGCGCACGTGGATTTCTACCAAACGACGTGCTAAGCATGCCGATGCTGCTCTTTTTAGCACCCGCGCACGGATTTGTGCGAAAACGCGTTTTAAGCATGCACATGCATCTTTTGGTAGACGCGGATGAAGTTTTCTGCAAAACCACAAGATGTGCATGCAAATGTCCTTTTTGCAGAACGCGCACGTGGATTTCTACCAAACGACGTGCTAAGCATGCCGATGCTGCTCTTTTTAGCACCCGCGCACGGATTTGTGCGAAAACGCCTTTTAAGCATGCACATGCATCTTTTGGTAGACGCGCATGAAGTTTTCTGCAAAACCACAAGATGTGCATGCAAATGGTGCTTTTGGCAGAACGCGCACGTGGATTTCTACCAAACGACGTGCTAAGCATGCCGATGCTGCTCTTTTTAGCACCCGCGCACGGATTTGTGCGAAAACGCGTTTTAAGCATGCACATGCATCTTTTTGTAGACGCGGATAAAGTTTTCTGCAAAACCACAAGATGTGCATGCAAATGGTGCTTTTGGCAGAACGCGCACGTGGATTTCTACCAAACGACGTGCTAAGCATGCCGATGCTGCTCTTTTTAGCACCCGCGCACGGATTTGTGCGAAAACGCGTTTTAAGCATGCACATGCATCTTTTGGTAGACGCGGATGAAGTTTTCTGCAAAACCACAAGATGTGCATGCAAATGTCCTTTTTGCAGAACGCGCACGTGGATTTCTACCAAACGACGTGCTAAGCATGCCGATGCTGCTCTTTTTAGCACCCGCGCACGGATTTGTGCGAAAACGCCTTTTAAGCATGCACATGCATCTTTTGGTAGACGCGCATGAAGTTTTCTGCAAAACCACAAGATGTGCATGCAAATGGTGCTTTTGGCAGAACGCGCACGTGGATTTCTACCAAACGACGTGCTAAGCATGCCGATGCTGCTCTTTTTAGCACCCGCGCACGGATTTGTGCGAAAACGCGTTTTAAGCATGCACATGCATCTTTTGGTAGACGCGGATGAAGTTTTCTGCAAAACCACAAGATGTGCATGCAAATGGTGCTTTTGGCAGAACGCGCACGTGGATTTCTACCAAACGACGTGCTAAGCATGCCGATGCTGCTGTTTTTAGCACCCGCGCACGGATTTGTGCGAAAACGCGTTTTAAGCATGCACATGCATCTTTTGGTAGACGCGGATGAAGTTTTCTGCAAAACCACAAGATGTGCATGCAAATGGTGCTTTTGGCAGAACGCGCACGTGGATTTCTACCAAACGACGTGCTAAGCATGCCGATGCTGCTCTTTTTAGCACCCGCGCACACATTTGTGCGAAAACGCGTTTTAAGAGGAAGCTTTAGCTCGGGCTCAACTCCAACGCGGCCTATTCAAATACATGTAAAAACGCAAAAGCGTTTTTCTGAGATAACCTCTGGACCGATTTTAATGAAATTTGTTGCATTTGAGAGAGAAAGTTAAATTCTAGTGACTGTTGGAAGCGGAATTTTGATTTAGGGCTTGAATTTTGTTAAAAAGATTTTCAAAAATTCAGACGTATGAAAAAAATAGAAGCACGAAGTTTACAAGCTAATAGCTCTGCATCAAGAACAGATATCGCGATTCTGTAAACGGCATCCATTAGACCATTCAAAGCGGACAAATTTGATATGTCAGTTTACATCTTACGTGATCTTGTTACGTTGTTTACGAAGGTTCTGCAAAAGTTGTAATTACACATCACTCCATTTTTTGAGGTTCATATGTAACATATCAAATTTGTCCGCTTTAGATGTGCTATCAGGTACAATTTACAGAATGGCGATATGATTTTTTCTTGCTGAGTTACGGAGTTGTAAACTTGATAGTTTCGTTTTCTGAAAATTTGCGATTTTTGCCAAATTTTTACAAAAATTTGACGACCTAAATCGAAAATTCGAAACCAACAGTCACTATATTTTAAGCTTTTCTTTTAAATGCAGCAAACCCCGTCAAATTTAGTGCAGTGGTTGCCGAGAAAAACGAATTCTCCTTTTACATGTATTTAGATAGGAGCACCCAAGCTAAAGCTTCCTCTTAAGCATGCACATGCATCTTTTGGTAGACGCGGATGAAGTTTTCTGCAAAACCACAAGATGTGCATGCAAATGGTGCTTTTTGCAGAACGCGCACGTGGATTTCTACCAAACGACGTGCTAAGCATGCCGATGCTGCTCTTTTTAGCACCCGCGCACGGATTTGTGCGAAAACGCGTTTTAAGCATGCACATGCATCTTTTGGTAGACGCGGATGAAGTTTTCTGCAAAACCACAAGATGTGCATGCAAATGGTGCTTTTGGCAGAACGCGCACGTGGATTTCTACCAAACTACGTGCTAAGCATGCCGATGCTGCTCTTTTTAGCACCCGCGCACGGATTTGTGCGAAAACGCGTTTTAAGCATGCACATGCATCTTTTGGTAGACGCGGATGAAGTTTTCTGCAAAACCACAAGATGTGCATGCAAATGGTGCTTTTGGCAGAACGCGCACGTGGATTTCTACCAAACGACGTGCTAAGCATGCCGATGCTGCTCTTTTTAGCACCCGCGCACGGATTTGTGCGAAAACGCGTTTTAAGCATGCACATGCATCTTTTGGTAGACGCGGATGAAGTTTTCTGCAAAACCACAAGATGTGCATGCAAATGTCCTTTTTGCAGAACGCGCACGTGGATTTCTACCAAACGACGTGCTAAGCATGCCGATGCTGCTCTTTTTAGCACCCGCGCACGGATTTGTGCGAAAACGCGTTTTAAGCATGCACATGCATCTTTTGGTAGACGCGGATGAAGTTTTCTGCAAAACCACAAGATGTGCATGCAAATGTCCTTTTTGCAGAACGCGCACGTGGATTTCTACCAAACGACGTGCTAAGCATGCCGATGCTGCTGTTTTTAGCACCCGCGCACGGATTTGTGCGAAAACGCGTTTTAAGCATGCACATGCATCTTTTGGTAGACGCGGATGAAGTTTTCTGCAAAACCACAAGATGTGCATGCAAATGGTGCTTTTGGCAGAACGCGCACGTGGATTTCTACCAAACGACGTGCTAAACATGCCGATGCTGCTCTTTTTAGCACCCGCGCACGCATTTGTGCGAAAACGCGTTTTAAGAGGAAGCTTTAGCTCGGGCTCAACTCCAACGCGGCCTATTCAAATACATGTAAAAACGCAAAAGCGTTTTTCTGAGATAACCTCTGGACCGATTTTAATGAAATTTGTTGCATTTGAGAGAGAAAGTTAAATTCTAGTGACTGTTGGAAGCGGAATTTTGATTTAGGGCTTGAATTTTGTTAAAAGGATTTTCAAAAATTCAGACGTATGAAAAAAATAGAAGCACGAAGTTTACAAGCTAATAGCTCTGCATCAAGAACAGATATCGCGATTCTGTAAACGGCATCCATTAGACCATTCAAAGCGGACAAATTTGATATGTCAGTTTACATCTTACGTGATCTTGTTACGTTGTTTACGAAGGTTCTGCAAAAGTTGTAATTACACATCACTCCATTTTTTGAGGTTCATATGTAACATATCAATTTTGTCCGCTTTAGATGTGCTATCAGGTACAATTTACAGAATGGCGATATGATTTTTTCTTGCTGAGTTACGGAGTTGAAAACTTGATAGTTTCGTTTTCTGAAAATTTGCGATTTTTGCCAAATTTTTACAAAAATTTGACGACCTAAATCAAAAATTCGAAACCAACAGTCACTATATTTTAAGCTTTTCTTTTAAATGCAGCAAACCCCGTCAAATTTAGTGCAGTGGTTGCCGAGAAAAACGAATTCTCCTTTTACATGTATTTAGATAGGAGCACCCAAGCTAAAGCTTCCTCTTAAGCATGCACATGCATCTTTTGGTAGACGCGGATGAAGTTTTCTGCAAAACCACAAGATGTGCATGCAAATGGTGCTTTTTGTAGAACGCGCACGTGGATTTCTACCAAACGACGTGCTAAGCATGCCGATGCTGCTCTTTTTAGCACCCGCGCACGGATTTGTGTGAAAACGCGTTTTAAGCATGCACATGCATCTTTTGGTAGACGCGGATGAAGTTTTCTGCAAAACCACAAGATGTGCATGCAAATGGTGCTTTTGGCAGAACGCGCACGTGGATTTCTACCAAACGACGTGCTAAGCATGCCGATGCTGCTCTTTTTAGCACCCGCGCACGGATTTGTGCGAAAACGCGTTTTAAGCATGCACATGCATCTTTTGGTAGACGCGGATAAAGTTTTCTGCAAAACCACAAGATGTGCATGCAAATGGTGCTTTTGGCAGAACGCGCACGTGGATTTCTACCAAACGACGTGCTAAGCATGCCGATGCTGCTCTTTTTAGCACCCGCGCACGGATTTGTGCGAAAACGCGTTTTAAGCATGCACATGCATCTTTTGGTAGACGCGGATGAAGTTTTCTGCAAAACCACAAGATGTGCATGCAAATGTCCTTTTTGCAGAACGCGCACGTGGATTTCTACCAAACGACGTGCTAAGCATGCCGATGCTGCTCTTTTTAGCACCCGCGCACGGATTTGTGCGAAAACGCCTTTTAAGCATGCACATGCATCTTTTGGTAGACGCGCATGAAGTTTTCTGCAAAACCACAAGATGTGCATGCAAATGGTGCTTTTGGCAGAACGCGCACGTGGATTTCTACCAAACGACGTGCTAAGCATGCCGATGCTGCTCTTTTTAGCACCCGCGCACGGATTTGTGCGAAAACGCGTTTTAAGCATGCACATGCATCTTTTGGTAGACGCGGATGAAGTTTTCTGCAAAACCACAAGATGTGCATGCAAATGGTGCTTTTGGCAGAATGCGCACGTGGATTTCTACCAAACGACGTGCTAAGCATGCCGATGCTGCTGTTTTTAGCACCCGCGCACGGATTTGTGCGAAAACGCGTTTTAAGCATGCACATGCATCTTTTGGTAGACGCGGATGAAGTTTTCTGCAAAACCACAAGATGTGCATGCAAATGGTGCTTTTGGCAGAACGCGCACGTGGATTTCTACCAAACGACGTGCTAAGCATGCCGATGCTGCTCTTTTTAGCACCCGCGCACACATTTGTGCGAAAACGCGTTTTAAGAGGAAGCTTTAGCTCGGGCTCAACTCCAACGCGGCCTATTCAAATACATGTAAAAACGCAAAAGCGTTTTTCTGAGATAACCTCTGGACCGATTTTAATGAAATTTGTTGCATTTGAGAGAGAAAGTTAAATTCTAGTGACTGTTGGAAGCGGAATTTTGATTTAGGGCTTGAATTTTGTTAAAAAGATTTTCAAAAATTCAGACGTATGAAAAAAATAGAAGCACGAAGTTTACAAGCTAATAGCTCTGCATCAAGAACAGATATCGCGATTCTGTAAACGGCATCCATTAGACCATTCAAAGCGGACAAATTTGATATGTCAGTTTACATCTTACGTGATCTTGTTACGTTGTTTACGAAGGCTCTGCAAAAGTTGTAATTACACATCACTCCATTTTTTGAGGTTCATATGTAACATATCAAATTTGTCCGCTTTAGATGTGCTATCAGGTACAATTTACAGAATGGCGATATGATTTTTTCTTGCTGAGTTACGGAGTTGTAAACTTGATAGTTTCGTTTTCTGAAAATTTGCGATTTTTGCCAAATTTTTACAAAAATTTGACGACCTAAATCGAAAATTCGAAACAAACAGTCACTATATTTTAAGCTTTTCTTTTAAATGCAGCAAACCCCGTCAAATTTAGTGCAGTGGTTGCCGAGAAAAACGAATTCTCCTTTTACATGTATTTAGATAGGAGCACCCAAGCTAAAGCTTCCTCTTAAGCATGCACATGCATCTTTTGGTAGACGCGGATGAAGTTTTCTGCAAAACCACAAGATGTGCATGCAAATGGTGCTTTTTGCAGAACGCGCACGTGGATTTCTACCAAACGACGTGCTAAGCATGCCGATGCTGCTCTTTTTAGCACCCGCGCACGGATTTGTGCGAAAACGCGTTTTAAGCATGCACATGCATCTTTTGGTAGACGCGGATGAAGTTTTCTGCAAAACCACAAGATGTGCATGCAAATGGTGCTTTTGGCAGAACGCGCACGTGGATTTCTACCAAACGACGTGCTAAGCATGCCGATGCTGCTCTTTTTAGCACCCGCGCACGGATTTGTGCGAAAACGCGTTTTAAGCATGCACATGCATCTTTTGGTAGACGCGGATGAAGTTTTCTGCAAAACCACAAGATGTGCATGCAAATGGTGCTTTTGGCAGAACGCGCACGTGGATTTCTACCAAACGACGTGCTAAGCATGCCGATGCTGCTCTTTTTAGCACCCGCGCACGGATTTGTGCGAAAACGCGTTTTAAGCATGCACATGCATCTTTTGGTAGACGCGGATGAAGTTTTCTGCAAAACCACAAGATGTGCATGCAAATGTCCTTTTTGCAGAACGCGCACGTGGATTTCTACCAAACGACGTGCTAAGCATGCCGATGCTGCTCTTTTTAGCACCCGCGCACGGATTTGTGCGAAAACGCGTTTTAAGCATGCACATGCATCTTTTGGTAGACGCGGATGAAGTTTTCTGCAAAACCACAAGATGTGCATGCAAATGTCCTTTTTGCAGAACGCGCACGTGGATTTCTACCAAACGACGTGCTAAGCATGCCGATGCTGCTGTTTTTAGCACCCGCGCACGGATTTGTGCGAAAACGCGTTTTAAGCATGCACATGCATCTTTTGGTAGACGCGGATGAAGTTTTCTGCAAAACCACAAGATGTGCATGCAAATGGTGCTTTTGGCAGAACGCGCACGTGGATTTCTACCAAACGACGTGCTAAGCATGCCGATGCTGCTCTTTTTAGCACCCGCGCACGCATTTGTGCGAAAACGCGTTTTAAGAGGAAGCTTTAGCTCGGGCTCAACTCCAACGTGGCCTATTCAAATACATGTAAAAACGCAAAAGCGTTTTTCTGAGATAACCTCTGGACCGATTTTAATGAAATTTGTTGCATTTGAGAGAGAAAGTTAAATTCTAGTGACTGTTGGAAGCGGAATTTTGATTTAGGGCTTGAATTTTGTTAAAAGGATTTTCAAAAATTCAGACGTATGAAAAAAATAGAAGCACGAAGTTTACAAGCTAATAGCTCTGCATCAAGAACAGATATCGCGATTCTGTAAACGGCATCCATTAGACCATTCAAAGCGGACAAATTTGATATGTCAGTTTACATCTTACGTGATCTTGTTACGTTGTTTACGAAGGTTCTGCAAAAGTTGTAATTACACATCACTCCATTTTTTGAGGTTCATATGTAACATATCAATTTTGTCCGCTTTAGATGTGCTATCAGGTACAATTTACAGAATGGCGATATGATTTTTTCTTGCTGAGTTACGGAGTTGAAAACTTGATAGTTTCGTTTTCTGAAAATTTGCGATTTTTGCCAAATTTTTACAAAAATTTGACGACCTAAATCAAAAATTCGAAACCAACAGTCACTATATTTTAAGCTTTTCTTTTAAATGCAGCAAACCCCGTCAAATTTAGTGCAGTGGTTGCCGAGAAAAACGAATTCTCCTTTTACATGTATTTAGATAGGAGCACCCAAGCTAAAGCTTCCTCTTAAGCATGCACATGCATCTTTTGGTAGACGCGGATGAAGTTTTCTGCAAAACCACAAGATGTGCATGCAAATGGTGCTTTTTGTAGAACGCGCACGTGGATTTCTACCAAACGACGTGCTAAGCATGCCGATGCTGCTCTTTTTAGCACCCGCGCACGGATTTGTGCGAAAACGCGTTTTAAGCATGCACATGCATCTTTTGGTAGACGCGGATGAAGTTTTCTGCAAAACCACAAGATGTGCATGCAAATGGTGCTTTTGGCAGAACGCGCACGTGGATTTCTACCAAACGACGTGCTAAGCATGCCGATGCTGCTCTTTTTAGCACCCGCGCACGGATTTGTGCGAAAACGCGTTTTAAGCATGCACATGCATCTTTTGGTAGACGCGGATAAAGTTTTCTGCAAAACCACAAGATGTGCATGCAAATGGTGCTTTTGGCAGAACGCGCACGTGGATTTCTACCAAACGACGTGCTAAGCATGCCGATGCTGCTCTTTTTAGCACCCGCGCACGGATTTGTGCGAAAACGCGTTTTAAGCATGCACATGCATCTTTTGGTAGACGCGGATGAAGTTTTCTGCAAAACCACAAGATGTGCATGCAAATGGTGCTTTTGGCAGAACGCGCACGTGGATTTCTACCAAACGACGTGCTAAGCATGCCGATGCTGCTCTTTTTAGCACCCGCGCACGGATTTGTGCGAAAACGCGTTTTAAGCATGCACATGCATCTTTTGGTAGACGCGGATAAAGTTTTCTGCAAAACCACAAGATGTGCATGCAAATGGTGCTTTTGGCAGAACGCGCACGTGGATTTCTACCAAACGACGTGCTAAGCATGCCGATGCTGCTCTTTTAGCACCCGCGCACGGATTTGTGCGAAAACGCGTTTTAAGCATGCACATGCATCTTTCGGTAGACGCGGATGAAGTTTTCTGCAAAACCACAAGATGTGCATGCAAATGTCCTTTTTGCAGAACGCGCACGTGGATTTCTACCAAACGACGTGCTAAGCATGCCGATGCTGCTCTTTTTAGCACCCGCGCACGGATTTGTGCGAAAACGCCTTTTAAGCATGCACATGCATCTTTTGGTAGACGCGCATGAAGTTTTCTGCAAAACCACAAGATGTGCATGCAAATGGTGCTTTTGGCAGAACGCGCACGTGGATTTCTACCAAACGACGTGCTAAGCATGCCGATGCTGCTCTTTTTAGCACCCGCGCACGGATTTGTGCGAAAACGCGTTTTAAGCATGCACATGCATCTTTTGGTAGACGCGGATGAAGTTTTCTGCAAAACCACAAGATGTGCATGCAAATGGTGCTTTTGGCAGAACGCGCACGTGGATTTCTACCAAACGACGTGCTAAGCATGCCGATGCTGCTCTTTTTAGCACCCGCGCACGGATTTGTGCGAAAACGCGTTTTAAGCATGCACATGCATCTTTTGGTAGACGCGGATGAAGTTTTCTGCAAAACCACAAGATGTGCATGCAAATGTCCTTTTTGCAGAACGCGCACGTGGATTTCTACCAAACGACGTGCTAAGCATGCCGATGCTGCTCTTTTTAGCACCCGCGCACGGATTTGTGCGAAAACGCGTTTTAAGCATGCACATGCATCTTTTGGTAGACGCGGATGAAGTTTTCTGCAAAACCACAAGATGTGCATGCAAATGTCCTTTTTGCAGAACGCGCACGTGGATTTCTACCAAACGACGTGCTAAGCATGCCGATGCTGCTGTTTTTAGCACCCGCGCACGGATTTGTGCGAAAACGCGTTTTAAGCATGCACATGCATCTTTTGGTAGACGCGGATGAAGTTTTCTGCAAAACCACAAGATGTGCATGCAAATGGTGCTTTTGGCAGAACGCGCACGTGGATTTCTACCAAACGACGTGCTAAGCATGCCGATGCTGCTCTTTTTAGCACCCGCGCACGCATTTGTGCGAAAACGCGTTTTAAGAGGAAGCTTTAGCTCGGGCTCAACTCCAACGCGGCCTATTCAAATACATGTAAAAACGCAAAAGCGTTTTTCTGAGATAACCTCTGGACCGATTTTAATGAAATTTGTTGCATTTGAGAGAGAAAGTTAAATTCTAGTGACTGTTGGAAGCGGAATTTTGATTTAGGGCTTGAATTTTGTTAAAAGGATTTTCAAAAATTCAGACGTATGAAAAAAATAGAAGCACGAAGTTTACAAGCTAATAGCTCTGTATCAAGAACAGATATCGCGATTCTGTAAACGGCATCCATTAGACCATTCAAAGCGGACAAATTTGATATGTCAGTTTACATCTTACGTGATCTTGTTACGTTGTTTACGAAGGTTCTGCAAAAGTTGTAATTACACATCACTCCATTTTTTGAGGTTCATATGTAACATATCAATTTTGTCCGCTTTAGATGTGCTATCAGGTACAATTTACAGAATGGCGATATGATTTTTTCTTGCTGAGTTACGGAGTTGAAAACTTGATAGTTTCGTTTTCTGAAAATTTGCGATTTTTGCCAAATTTTTACAAAAATTTGACGACCTAAATCAAAAATTCGAAACCAACAGTCACTATATTTTAAGCTTTTCTTTTAAATGCAGCAAACCCCGTCAAATTTAGTGCAGTGGTTGCCGAGAAAAACGAATTCTCCTTTTACATGTATTTAGATAGGAGCACCCAAGCTAAAGCTTCCTCTTAAGCATGCACATGCATCTTTTGGTAGACGCGGATGAAGTTTTCTGCAAAACCACAAGATGTGCACGCAAATGGTGCTTTTTGTAGAACGCGCACGTGGATTTCTACCAAACGACGTGCTAAGCATGCCGATGCTGCTCTTTTTAGCACCCGCGCACGGATTTGTGCGAAAACGCGTTTTAAGCATGCACATGCATCTTTTGGTAGACGCGGATGAAGTTTTCTGCAAAACCACAAGATGTGCATGCAAATGGTGCTTTTTGCAGAACGCGCACGTGGATTTCTACCAAACGACGTGCTAAGCATGCCGATGCTGCTCTTTTTAGCACCCGCGCACGGATTTGTGCGAAAACGCGTTTTAAGCATGCACATGCATCTTTTGGTAGACGCGGATGAAGTTTTCTGCAAAACCACAAGATGTGCATGCAAATGGTGCTTTTGGCAGAACGCGCACGTGGATTTCTACCAAACGACGTGCTAAGCATGCCGATGCTGCTCTTTTTAGCACCCGCCCACGGATTTGTGCGAAAACGCGTTTTAAGCATGCACATGCATCTTTTGGTAGACGCGGATGAAGTTTTCTGCAAAACCACAAGATGTGCATGCAAATGGTGCTTTTGGCAGAACGCGCACGTGGATTTCTACCAAACGACGTGCTAAGCATGCCGATGCTGCTCTTTTTAGCACCCGCGCACGGATTTGTGCGAAAACGCGTTTTAAGCATGCACATGCATCTTTTGGTAGACGCGGATGAAGTTTTCTGCAAAACCACAAGATGTGCATGCAAATGTCCTTTTTGCAGAACGCGCACGTGGATTTCTACCAAACGACGTGCTAAGCATGCCGATGCTGCTGTTTTCAGCACCCGCGCACGGATTTGTGCGAAAACGCGTTTTAAGCATGCACATGCATCTTTTGGTAGACGCGGATGAAGTTTTCTGCAAAACCACAAGATGTGCATGCAAATGGTGCTTTTGGCAGAACGCGCACGTGGATTTCTACCAAACGACGTGCTAAGCATGCCGATGCTGCTGTTTTTAGCACCCGCGCACGCATTTGTGCGAAAACGCGTTTTAAGAGGAAGCTTTAGCTCGGGCTCAACTCCAACGCGGCCTATTCAAATACATGTAAAAACGCAAAAGCGTTTTTCTGAGATAACCTCTGGACCGATTTTAATGAAATTTGTTGCATTTGAGAGAGAAAGTTAAATTCTAGTGACTGTTGGAAGCGGAATTTTGATTTAGGGCTTGAATTTTGTTAAAAGGATTTTCAAAAATTCAGACGTATGAAAAAAATAGAAGCACGAAGTTTACAAGCTAATAGCTCTGCATCAAGAACAGATATCGCGATTCTGTAAACGGCATCCATTAGACCATTCAAAGCGGACAAATTTGGTATGTCAGTTTACATCTTACGTGATCTTGTTACGTTGTTTACGAAGGTTCTGCAAAAGTTGTAATTACACATCACTCCATTTTTTGAGGTTCATATGTAACATATCAATTTTGTCCGCTTTAGATGTGCTATCAGGTACAATTTACAGAATGGCGATATGATTTTTTCTTGCTGAGTTACGGAGTTGAAAACTTGATAGTTTCGTTTTCTGAAAATTTGCGATTTTTGCCAAATTTTTACAAAAATTTGACGACCTAAATCGAAAATTCGAAACCAACAGTCACTATATTTTAAGCTTTTCTTTTAAATGCAGCAAACCCCGTCAAATTTAGTGCAGTGGTTGCCGAGAAAAACGAATTCTCCTTTTACATGTATTTAGATAGGAGCACCCAAGCTAAAGCTTCCTCTTAAGCATGCACATGCATCTTTTGGTAGACGCGGATGAAGTTTTCTGCAAAACCACAAGATGTGCATGCAAATGGTGCTTTTTGCAGAACGCGCACGTGGATTTCTACCCAACGACGTGCTAAGCATGCCGATGCTGCTCTTTTTAGCACCCGCGCACGGATTTGTGCGAAAACGCGTTTTAAGCATGCACATGCATCTTTTGGTAGACGCGGATGAAGTTTTCTGCAAAACCACAAGATGTGCATGCAAATGGTGCTTTTGGCAGAACGCGCACGTGGATTTCTACCAAACGACGTGCTAAGCATGCCGATGCTGCTCTTTTTAGCACCCGCGCACGGATTTGTGCGAAAACGCGTTTTAAGCATGCACATGCATCTTTTGGTAGACGCGGATGAAGTTTTCTGCAAAACCACAAGATGTGCATGCAAATGGTGCTTTTGGCAGAACGCGCACGTGGATTTCTACCAAACGACGTGCTAAGCATGCCGATGCTGCTCTTTTTAGCACCCGCGCACGGATTTGTGCGAAAACGCGTTTTAAGCATGGACATGCATCTTTTGGTAGACGCGGATGAAGTTTTCTGCAAAACCACAAGATGTGCATGCAAATGGTGCTTTTTGCAGAACGCGCACGTGGATTTCTACCAAACGACGTGCTAAGCATGCCGATGCTGCTCTTTTTAGCACCCGCGCACGCATTTGTGCGAAAACGCGTTTTAAGAATGCACATGCATCTTTTGGTAGACGCGGATGAAGTTTTCTGCAAAACCACAAGATGTGCATGCAAATGGTGCTTTTGGCAGAACGCGCACGTGGATTTCTACCAAACGACGTGCTAAGCATGCCGATGCTGCTCTTTTTAGCACCCGCGCACGGATTTGTGCGAAAACGCGTTTTAAGCATGCACATGCATCTTTTGGTAGACGCGGATGAAGTTTTCTGCAAAACCACAAGATGTGCATGCAAATGGTGCTTTTGGCAGAATGCGCACGTGGATTTCTACCAAACGACGTGCTAAGCATGCCGATGCTGCTCTTTTTAGCACCCGCGCACGGATTTGTGCGAAAACGCGTTTTAAGCATGCACATGCATCTTTTGTTAGACGCGGATGAAGTTTTCTGCAAAACCACAAGATGTGCATGTAAATGGTGCTTTTGGCAGAACGCGCACGTGGATTTCTACCAAACGACGTGCTAAGCATGCCGATGCTGCTCTTTTTAGCACCCGCGCACGGATTTGTGCGAAAACGCGTTTTAAGCATGCACATGCATCTTTTGGTAGACGCGGATGAAGTTTTCTGCAAAACCACAAGATGTGCATGCAAATGGTGCTTTTGGCAGAACGCGCACGTGGATTTCTACCAAACGACGTGCTAAGCATGCCGATGCTGCTCTTTTTAGCACCCGCGCACGGATTTGTGCGAAAACGCGTTTTAAGCATACACATGCATCTTTTGGTAGACGCGGATGAAGTTTTCTGCAAAACCACAAGATGTGCATGCAAATGGTGCTTTTGGCAGAACGCGCACGTGGATTTCTACCAAACGACGTGCTAAGCATGCCGATGCTGCTCTTTTTAGCACCCGCGCACGGATTTGTGCGAAAACGCGTTTTAAGCATGCACATGCATCTTTTGGTAGACGCGGATGAAGTTTTCTGCAAAACCACAAGGTGTGCATGCAAATGGTGCTTTTTGCAGAACGCGCACGTGGATTTCTACCAAACGACGTGCTAAGCATGCCGATGCTGCTCTTTTTAGCACCCGCGCACGCATTTGTGCGAAAACGCGTTTTAAGCATGCACATGCATCTTTTGGTAGACGCGGATGAAGTTTTCTGCAAAACCACAAGATGTGCATGCAAATGGTGCTTTTTGCAGAACGCGCACGTGGATTTCTACGAAACGACGTGCTAAGCATGCCGATGCTGCTCTTTTTAGCACCCGCGCACGCATTTGTGCGAAAACGCGTTTTAAGCATGCACATGCATCTTTTGGTAGACGCGGATGAAGTTTTCTGCAAAACCACAAGATGTGCATGCAAATGGTGCTTTTTGCAGAACGCGCACGTGGATTTCTACCAAACGACGTGCTAAGCATGCCGATGCTGCTCTTTTTAGCACCCGCGCACGGATTTGTGCGAAAACGCGTTTTAAGCATGCACATGCATCTTTTGGTAGACGCGGATGAAGTTTTCTGCAAAACCACAAGATGTGCATGCAAATGGTGCTTTTGGCAGAATGCGCACGTGGATTTCTACCAAACGACGTGCTAAGCATGCCGATGCTGCTCTTTTTAGCACCCGCGCACGGATTTGTGCGAAAACGCGTTTTAAGCATGCACATGCATCTTTTGTTAGACGTGGATGAAGTTTTCTGCAAAACCACAAGATGTGCATGCAAATGGTGCTTTTGGCAGAACGCGCACGTGGATTTCTACCAAACGACGTGCTAAGCATGCCGATGCTGCTCATTTTAGCACCCGCGCACGGATTTGTGCGAAAACGCGTTTTAAGCATGCACATGCATCTTTTGGTAGACGCGGATGAAGTTTTCTGCAAAACCACAAGATGTGCCTGCAAATGGTGCTTTACGCAGAACGCGCACGTGGATTTCTACCAAACGACGTGCTAAGCATGCCGATGCTGCTCTTTTTAGCACCCGCGCACGCATTTGTGCGAAAACGCGTTTTAAGCATGCACATGCATCTTTTGGTAGACGCGGATGAAGTTTTCTGCAAAACCACAAGATGTGCATGCAAATGGTGCTTTTGGCAGAACGCGCACGTGGATTTCTACCAAACGACGTGCTAAGCATGCCGATGCTGCTCTTTTTAGCACCCGCGCACGGATTTGTGCGAAAACGCGTTTTAAGCATGCACATGCATCCTTTGGTAGACGCGGATGAAGTTTTCTGCAAAACCACAAGATGTGCATGCAAATGGTGCTTTTGGCAGAACGCGCACGTGGATTTCTACCAAACGACGTGCTAAGCATGCCGATGCTGCTCTTTTTAGCACCCGCGCACGGATTTGTGCGAAAACGCGTTTTAAGCATGCACATGCATCTTTTGGTAGACGCGGATGAAGTTTTCTGCAAAACCACAAGATGTGCATGCAAATGGTGCTTTTGGCAGAACGCGCACGTGGATTTCTACCAAACGACGTGCTAAGCATGCCGATGCTGCTCTTTTTAGCACCCGCGCACGGATTTGTGCGAAAACGCGTTTTAAGCATGCACATGCATCTTTTGGTAGACGCGGATGAAGTTTTCTGCAAAACCACAAGATGTGCATGCAAATGGTGCTTTTGGCAGAACGCGCACGTGGATTTCTACCAAACGACGTGCTAAGCATGCCGATGCTGCTCTTTTTAGCACCCGCGCACGGATTTGTGCGAAAACGCGTTTTAAGCATGCACATGCATCTTTTGGTAGACGCGGATGAAGTTTTCTGCAAAACCACAAGATGTGCATGCAAATGGTGCTTTTTGCAGAACGCGCACGTGGATTTCTACCAAACGACGTGCTAAGCATGCCGATGCTGCTCTTTTTAGCACCCGCGCACGCATTTGTGCGAAAACGCGTTTTAAGAATGCACATGCATCTTTTGGTAGACGCGGATGAAGTTTTCTGCAAAACCACAAGATGTGCATGCAAATGGTGCTTTTGGCAGAACGCGCACGTGGATTTCTACCAAACGACGTGCTAAGCATGCCGATGCTGCTCTTTTTAGCACCCGCGCACGGATTTGTGCGAAAACGCGTTTTAAGCATGCACATGCATCTTTTGGTAGACGCGGATGAAGTTTTCTGCAAAACCACAAGATGTGCATGCAAATGGTGCTTTTGGCAGAATGCGCACGTGGATTTCTACCAAACGACGTGCTAAGCATGCCGATGCTGCTCTTTTTAGCACCCGCGCACGGATTTGTGCGAAAACGCGTTTTAAGCATGCACATGCATCTTTTGTTAGACGCGGATGAAGTTTTCTGCAAAACCACAAGATGTGCATGTAAATGGTGCTTTTGGCAGAACGCGCACGTGGATTTCTACCAAACGACGTGCTAAGCATGCCGATGCTGCTCTTTTTAGCACCCGCGCACGGATTTGTGCGAAAACGCGTTTTAAGCATGCACATGCATCTTTTGGTAGACGCGGATGAAGTTTTCTGCAAAACCACAAGATGTGCATGCAAATGGTGCTTTTGGCAGAACGCGCACGTGGATTTCTACCAAACGACGTGCTAAGCATGCCGATGCTGCTCTTTTTAGCACCCGCGCACGGATTTGTGCGAAAACGCGTTTTAAGCATACACATGCATCTTTTGGTAGACGCGGATGAAGTTTTCTGCAAAACCACAAGATGTGCATGCAAATGGTGCTTTTGGCAGAACGCGCACGTGGATTTCTACCAAACGACGTGCTAAGCATGCCGATGCTGCTCTTTTTAGCACCCGCGCACGGATTTGTGCGAAAACGCGTTTTAAGCATGCACATGCATCTTTTGGTAGACGCGGATGAAGTTTTCTGCAAAACCACAAGATGTGCATGCAAATGGTGCTTTTTGCAGAACGCGCACGTGGATTTCTACCAAACGACGTGCTAAGCATGCCGATGCTGCTCTTTTTAGCACCCGCGCACGCATTTGTGCGAAAACGCGTTTTAAGCATGCACATGCATCTTTTGGTAGACGCGGATGAAGTTTTCTGCAAAACCACAAGATGTGCATGCAAATGGTGCTTTTTGCAGAACGCGCACGTGGATTTCTACGAAACGACGTGCTAAGCATGCCGATGCTGCTCTTTTTAGCACCCGCGCACGCATTTGTGCGAAAACGCGTTTTAAGCATGCACATGCATCTTTTGGTAGACGCGGATGAAGTTTTCTGCAAAACCACAAGATGTGCATGCAAATGGTGCTTTTTGCAGAACGCGCACGTGGATTTCTACCAAACGACGTGCTAAGCATGCCGATGCTGCTCTTTTTAGCACCCGCGCACGGATTTGTGCGAAAACGCGTTTTAAGCATGCACATGCATCTTTTGGTAGACGCGGATGAAGTTTTCTGCAAAACCACAAGATGTGCATGCAAATGGTGCTTTTGGCAGAATGCGCACGTGGATTTCTACCAAACGACGTGCTAAGCATGCCGATGCTGCTCTTTTTAGCACCCGCGCACGGATTTGTGCGAAAACGCGTTTTAAGCATGCACATGCATCTTTTGTTAGACGCGGATGAAGTTTTCTGGAAACCACAAGATGTGCATGCAAATGGTGCTTTTGGCAGAACGCGCACGTGGATTTCTACCAAACGACGTGCTAAGAATGCCGATGCTGCTCATTTTAGCACCCGCTCACGGATTTGTGCGAAAACGCGTTTTAAGCATGCACATGCATCTTTTGGTAGACGCGGATGAAGTTTTCTGCAAAACCACAAGATGTGCCTGCAAATGGTGCTTTACGCAGAACGCGCACGTGGATTTCTACCAAACGACGTGCTAAGCATGCCGATGCTGCTCTTTTTAGCACCCGCGCACGTATTTGTGCGAAAACGCGTTTTAAGCATGCACATGCATCTTTTGGTAGACGCGGATGAAGTTTTCTGCAAAACCACAAGATGTGCATGCAAATGGTGCTTTTGGCAGAACGCGCACGTGGATTTCTACCAAACGACATGCTAAGCATGCCGATGCTGCTCTTTTTAGCACCCGCGCACGCATTTGTGCGAAAACGCGTTTTAAGCATGCACATGCATCTTTTGGTAGACGCGGATGAAGTTTTCTGCAAAACCACAAGATGTGCATGCAAATGGTGCTTTTTGCAGAACGCGCACGTGGATTTCTACCAAACGACGTGCTAAGCATGCCGATGCTGCTCTTTTTGGCACCCGCGCACGGATTTGTGCGAAAACGCGTTTTAAGCATGCACATGCATCTTTTGGTAGACGCGGATGAAGTTTTCTGCAAAACCACAAGATGTGCATGCAAATGGTGCTTTTGGCAGAATGCGCACGTGGATTTCTACCAAACGACGTGCTAAGCATGCCGATGCTGCTCTTTTTAGCACCCGCGCACGGATTTGTGCGAAAACGCGTTTTAAGCATGCACATGCATCTTTTGTTAGACGCGGATGAAGTTTTCTGCAAAACCACAAGATGTGCATGCAAATGGTGCTTTTGGCAGAACGCGCACGTGGATTTCTACCAAACGACGTGCTAAGCATGCCGATGCTGCTCTTTTTAGCACCCGCGCACGGATTTGTGCGAAAACGCGTTTTAAGCATGCACATGCATCTTTTGGTAGACGCGGATGAAGTTTTCTGCAAAACCACAAGATGTGCATGCAAATGGTGCTTTTGGCAGAATGCGCACGTGGATTTCTACCAAACGACGTGCTAAGCATGCCGATGCTGCTCTTTTTAGCACCCGCGCACGGATTTGTGCGAAAACGCGTTTTAAGCATGCACATGCATCTTTTGTTAGACGCGGATGAAGTTTTCTGCAAAACCACAAGATGTGCATGTAAATGGTGCTTTTGGCAGAACGCGCACGTGGATTTCTACCAAACGACGTGCTAAGCATGCCGATGCTGCTCTTTTTAGCACCCGCGCACGGATTTGTGCGAAAACGCGTTTTAAGCATGCACATGCATCTTTTGGTAGACGCGGATGAAGTTTTCTGCAAAACCACAAGATGTGCATGCAAATGGTGCTTTTGGCAGAACGCGCACGTGGATTTCTACCAAACGACGTGCTAAGCATGCCGATGCTGCTCTTTTTAGCACCCGCGCACGGATTTGTGCGAAAACGCGTTTTAAGCATACACATGCATCTTTTGGTAGACGCGGATGAAGTTTTCTGCAAAACCACAAGATGTGCATGCAAATGGTGCTTTTGGCAGAACGCGCACGTCGATTTCTACCAAACGACGTGCTAAGCATGCCGATGCTGCTCTTTTTAGCACCCGCGCACGGATTTGTGCGAAAACGCGTTTTAAGCATGCACATGCATCTTTTGGTAGACGCGGATGAAGTTTTCTGCAAAACCACAAGATGTGCATGCAAATGGTGCTTTTTGCAGAACGCGCACGTGGATTTCTACCAAACGACGTGCTAAGCATGCCGATGCTGCTCTTTTTAGCACCCGCGCACGCATTTGTGCGAAAACGCGTTTTAAGCATGCACATGCATCTTTTGGTAGACGCGGATGAAGTTTTCTGCAAAACCACAAGATGTGCATGCAAATGGTGCTTTTTGCAGAACGCGCACGTGGATTTCTACGAAACGACGTGCTAAGCATGCCGATGCTGCTCTTTTTAGCACCCGCGCACGCATTTGTGCGAAAACGCGTTTTAAGCATGCACATGCATCTTTTGGTAGACGCGGATGAAGTTTTCTGCAAAACCACAAGATGTGCATGCAAATGGTGCTTTTTGCAGAACGCGCACGTCGATTTCTACCAAACGACGTGCTAAGCATGCCGATGCTGCTCTTTTTAGCACCCGCGCACGGATTTGTGCGAAAACGCGTTTTAAGCATGCACATGCATCTTTTGGTAGACGCGGATGAAGTTTTCTGCAAAACCACAAGATGTGCATGCAAATGGTGCTTTTGGCAGAATGCGCACGTGGATTTCTACCAAACGACGTGCTAAGCATGCCGATGCTGCTCTTTTTAGCACCCGCGCACGGATTTGTGCGAAAACGCGTTTTAAGCATGCACATGCATCTTTTGTTAGACGCGGATGAAGTTTTCTGCAAAACCACAAGATGTGCATGCAAATGGTGCTTTTGGCAGAACGCGCACGTGGATTTCTACCAAACGACGTGCTAAGCATGCCGATGCTGCTCATTTTAGCACCCGCGCACGGATTTGTGCGAAAACGCGTTTTAAGCATGCACATGCATCTTTTGGTAGACGCGGATGAAGTTTTCTGCAAAACCACAAGATGTGCCTGCAAATGGTGCTTTTGGCAGAACGCGCACGTGGATTTCTACCAAACGACGTGCTAAGCATGCCGATGCTGCTCTTTTTAGCACCCGCGCACGCATTTGTGCGAAAACGCGTTTTAAGCATGCACATGCATCTTTTGGTAGACGCGGATGAAGTTTTCTGCAAAACCACAAGATGTGCATTCAAATGGTGCTTTTGGCAGAACGCGCACGTGGATTTCTACCAAACGACATGCTAAGCATGCCGATGCTGCTCTTTTTAGCACCCGCGCACGCATTTGTGCGAAAACGCGTTTTAAGCATGCACATGCATCTTTTGGTAGACGCGGATGAAGTTTTCTGCAAAACCACAAGATGTGCATGCAAATGGTGCTTTTGGCAGAATGCGCACGTGGATTTCTACCAAACGACGTGCTAAGCATGCCGATGCTGCTCTTTTTAGCACCCGCGCACGGATTTGTGCGAAAACGCGTTTTAAGCATGCACATGCATCTTTTGTTAGACGCGGATGAAGTTTTCTGCAAAACCACAAGATGTGCATGCAAATGGTGCTTTTGGCAGAACGCGCACGTGGATTTCTACCAAACGACGTGCTAAGCATGCCGATGCTGCTCTTTTTAGCACCCGCGCACGGATTTGTGCGAAAACGCGTTTTAAGCATGCACATGCATCTTTTGGTAGACGCGGATGAAGTTTTCTGCAAAACCACAAGATGTGCATGCAAATGGTGCTTTTGGCAGAACGCGCACGTGGATTTCTACCAAACGACGTGCTAAGCATGCCGATGCTGCTCTTTTTAGCACCCGCGCACGCATTTGTGCGAAAACGCGTTTTAAGCATGCACATGCATCTTTTGGTAGACGCGGATGAAGTTTTCTGCAAAACCACAAGATGTGCATGCAAATGATGCTTTTGGCAGAACGCGCACGTGGATTTCTACCAAACAACGTGCTAAGCATGCCGATGCTGCTCTTTTTAGCACCCGCGCACGGATTTGTGCGAAAACGCGTTTTAAGCATGCACATGCATCTTTTGGTAGACGCGGATGAAGTTTTCTGCAAAACCACAAGATGTGCATGCAAATGGTGCTTTTGGCAGAACGCGCACGTGGATTTCTGCCAAACGACGTGCTAAGCATGCCGATGCTGCTCTTTTTAGCACCCGCGCACGCATTTGTGCGAAAACGCGTTTTAAGCATGCACATGCATCTTTTGGTAGACGCGGATGAAGTTTTCTGCAAAACCACAAGATGTGCATGCAAATGGTGCTTTTGGCAGAACGCGCACGTGGATTTCTACCAAACGACGTGCTAAGCATGCCGATGCTGCTCTTTTTAGCACCCGCGCACGGATTTGTGCGAAAACGCGTTTTAAGCATGCACATGCATGTTTTGGTAGACGTGGATGAAGTTTTCTGCAAAACCACAAGATGTGCATGCAAATGGTGCTTTTGGCAGAACGCGCACGTGGATTTCTACCAAACGACGTGCTAAGCATGCCGATGCTGCTCTTTTTAGCACCCGCGCACGGATTTGTGCGAAAACGCGTTTTAAGCATGCACATGCATCTTTTGGTAGACGCGGATGAAGTTTTCTGCAAAACCACAAGATGTGCAAGCAAATGGTGCTTTTGGCAGAACGCGCACGTGGATTTCTACCAAACGACGTGCTAAGCATGCCGATGCTGCTCTTTTTAGCACCCGCGCACGGATTTGTGCGAAAACGCGTTTTAAGCATGCACATGCATCTTTAGGTAGACGCGGATGAAGTTTTCTGCAAAACCACAAGATGTGCATGAAAATGGTGCTTTTGGCAGAACGCGCACGTGGATTTCTACCAAACGACGTGCTAAGCATGCCGATGCTGCTCTTTTTAGCACCCGCGCACGCATTTGTGCGAAAACGCGTTTTAAGCATGCACATGCATCTTTTGGTAGACGCGGATGAAGTTTTCTGCAAAACCACAAGATGTGCATGCAAATGGTGCTTTTGGCAGAACGCGCACGTGGATTTCTACCAAACGACGTGCTAAGCATGCCGATGCTGCTCTTTTTAGCACCCGCGCACGTATTTGTGCGAAAACGCGTTTTAAGCATGCACATGCATCTTTTGGTAGACGCGGATGAAGTTTTCTGCAAAACCACAAGATGTGCATGCAAATGGTGCTTTTGGCAGAACGCGCACGTGGATTTCTACCAAACGACGTGCTAAGCATGCCGATGCTGCTCCTTTTAGCACCCGCACACGCATTTGAGCGAAAACGCGTTTTAAGCATGCACATGCATCTTTTGGTAGACGCGGATGAAGTTTTCTGCAAAACCACTAGATGTGCATGCAAATGGTGCTTTTGGCAGAACGCGCACGTGGATTTCTACCAAACGACGTGCTAAGCATGCCGATGCTGCTCTTTTTAGCACCCGCGCACGCATTTGTGCGAAAACGCGTTTTAAGCATGCACATGCATCTTTTGGTAGACGCGGATGAAGTTTTCTGCAAAACCACAAGATGTGCATGCAAATGGTGCTTTTGGCAGAACGCGCACGTGGATTTCTACCAAACGACGTGCTAAGCATGCCGATGCTGCTCTTTTTAGCACCCGCGCACGCATTTGTGCGAAAACGCGTTTTAAGCATGCACATGCATCTTTTGGTAGACGCGGATAAAGTTTTCTGCAAAACCACAAGATGTGCATGCAAATGGTGCTTTTTGCAGAACGCGCACGTGGATTTCTACCAAACGACGTGCTAAGCATGCCGATGCTGCTCTTTTTAGCACCCGCGCACGGATTTGTGCGAAAACGCGTTTTAAGCATGCACATGCATCTTTTGGTAGACGCGGATGAAGTTTTCTGCAAAACCACAAGATGTGCATGCAAATGGTGCTTTTGGCAGAACGCGCACGTGGATTTCTACCAAACGACGTGCTAAGCATGCCGATGCTGCTCTTTTTAGCACCCGCGCACGGATTTGTGCGAAAACGCGTTTTAAGCATGCACATGCATCTTTAGGTAGACGCGGATGAAGTTTTCTGCAAAACCACAAGATGTGCATGCAAATGGTGCTTTTTGCAGAACGCGCACGTGGATTTCTACGAAACGACGTGCTAAGCATGCCGATGCTGCTCTTTTTAGCACCCGCGCACGCATTTGTGCGAAAACGCGTTTTAAGCATGCACATGCATCTTTTGGTAGACGCGGATGAAGTTTTCTGCAAAACCACAAGATGTGCATGCAAATGGTGCTTTTTGCAGAACGCGCACGTGGATTTCTACCAAACGACGTGCTAAGCATGCCGATGCTGCTCTTTTTAGCACCCGCGCACGGATTTGTGCGAAAACGCGTTTTAAGCATGCACATGCATCTTTTGGTTGACGCGGATGAACTTTTCTGCAAAACCACAAGATGTGCATGCAAATGGTGCTTTTTGCAGAATGCGCACGTGGATTTCTACCAAACGACGTGCTAAGCATGCCGATGCTGCTCTTTTTAGCACCCGCGCACGCATTTGTGCGAAAACGCGTTTTAAGCATGCACATGCATCTTTTGGTAGACGCGGATGAAGTTTTCTGCAAAACCACAAGATGTGCATGCAAATGGTGCTTTTGGCAGAACGCGCACGTGGATTTCTACCAAACGACGTGCTAAGCATGCCGATGCTGCTCTTTTTAGCACCCGCGCACGCATTTGTGCGAAAACGCGTTTTAAGCATGCACATGCATCTTTTGGTAGACGCGGATAAAGTTTTCTGCAAAACCACAAGATGTGCATGCAAATGGTGCTTTTTGCAGAACGCGCACGTGGATTTCTACCAAACGACGTGCTAAGCATGCCGATGCTGCTCTTTTTAGCACCCGCGCACGCATTTGTGCGAAAACGCGTTTTAAGCATGCACATGCCTCTTTTGGTAGACGCGGATGAAGTTTTCTGCAAAACCACAAGATGTGCATGCAAATGGTGCTTTTTGCAGAACGCGCACGTGGATTTCTACCAAACGACGTGCTAAGCATGCCGATGCTGCTCTTTTTAGCACCCGCGCACGGATTTGTGCGAAAACGCGTTTTAAGCATGCACATGCATCTTTTGGTAGACGCGGATGAAGTTTTCTGCAAAACCACAAGATGTGCATGCAAATGGTGCTTTTGGCAGAACGCGCACGTGGATTTCTACCAAACGACGTGCTAAGCATGCCGATGCTGCTCTTTTTAGCACCCGCGCACGGATTTGTGCGAAAACGCGTTTTAAGCATGCACATGCATCTTTAGGTAGACGCGGATGAAGTTTTCTGCAAAACCACAAGATGTGCATGCAAATGGTGCTTTTTGCAGAACGCGCACGTGGATTTCTACGAAACGACGTGCTAAGCATGCCGATGCTGCTCTTTTTAGCACCCGCGCACGCATTTGTGCGAAAACGCGTTTTAAGCATGCACATGCATCTTTTGGTAGACGCGGATGAAGTTTTCTGCAAAACCACAAGATGTGCATGCAAATGGTGCTTTTTGCAGAACGCGCACGTGGATTTCTACCAAACGACGTGCTAAGCATGCCGATGCTGCTCTTTTTAGCACCCGCGCACGGATTTGTGCGAAAACGCGTTTTAAGCATGCACATGCATCTTTTGGTTGACGCGGATGAACTTTTCTGCAAAACCACAAGATGTGCATGCAAATGGTGCTTTTTGCAGAATGCGCACGTGGATTTCTACCAAACGACGTGCTAAGCATGCCGATGCTGCTCTTTTTAGCACCCGCGCACGCATTTGTGCGAAAACGCGTTTTAAGCATGCACATGCATCTTTTGGTAGACGCGGATGAAGTTTTCTGCAAAACCACAAGATGTGCATGCAAATGGTGCTTTTGGCAGAACGCGCACGTGGATTTCTACCAAACGACGTGCTAAGCATGCCGATGCTGCTCTTTTTAGCACCCGCGCACGCATTTGTGCGAAAACGCGTTTTAAGCATGCACATGCATCTTTTGGTAGACGCGGATAAAGTTTTCTGCAAAACCACAAGATGTGCATGCAAATGGTGCTTTTTGCAGAACGCGCACGTGGATTTCTACCAAACGACGTGCTAAGCATGCCGATGCTGCTCTTTTTAGCACCCGCGCACGCATTTGTGCGAAAACGCGTTTTAAGCATGCACATGCCTCTTTTGGTAGACGCGGATGAAGTTTTCTGCAAAACCACAAGATGTGCATGCAAATGGTGCTTTTTGCAGAACGCGCACGTGGATTTCTACCAAACGACGTGCTAAGCATGCCGATGCTGCTCTTTTTAGCACCCGCGCACGGATTTGTGCGAAAACGCGTTTTAAGCATGCACATGCATCTTTTGGTAGACGCGGATGAAGTTTTCTGCAAAACCACAAGATGTGCATGCAAATGGTGCTTTTGGCAGAACGCGCACGTGGATTTCTACCAAACGACGTGCTAAGCATGCCGATGCTGCTCTTTTTAGCACCCGCGCACGGATTTGTGCGAAAACGCGTTTTAAGCATGCACATGCATCTTTAGGTAGACGCGGATGAAGTTTTCTGCAAAACCACAAGATGTGCATGCAAATGGTGCTTTTTGCAGAACGCGCACGTGGATTTCTACGAAACGACGTGCTAAGCATGCCGATGCTGCTCTTTTTAGCACCCGCGCACGCATTTGTGCGAAAACGCGTTTTAAGCATGCACATGCATCTTTTGGTAGACGCGGATGAAGTTTTCTGCAAAACCACAAGATGTGCATGCAAATGGTGCTTTTTGCAGAACGCGCACGTGGATTTCTACCAAACGACGTGCTAAGCATGCCGATGCTGCTCTTTTTAGCACCCGCGCACGGATTTGTGCGAAAACGCGTTTTAAGCATGCACATGCATCTTTTGGTTGACGCGGATGAACTTTTCTGCAAAACCACAAGATGTGCATGCAAATGGTGCTTTTTGCAGAATGCGCACGTGGATTTCTACCAAACGACGTGCTAAGCATGCCGATGCTGCTCTTTTTAGCACCCGCGCACGGATTTGTGCGAAAACGCGTTTTAAGCATGCACATGCATCTTTTGTTAGACGCGGATGAAGTTTTCTGCAAAACCACAAGATGTGCATGCAAATGGTGCTTTTGGCAGAACGCGCACGTGGATTTCTACCAAACGACGTGCTAAGCATGCCGATGCTGCTCTTTTTAGCACCCGCGCACGGATTTGTGCGAAAACGCGTTTTAAGCATGCACATGCATCTTTTGGTAGACGCGGATGAAGTTTTCTGCAAAACCACAAGATGTGCCTGCAAATGGTGCTTTTGGCAGAACGCGCACGTGGATTTCTACCAACCGACGTGCTAAGCATGCCGATGCTGCTCTTTTTAGCACCCGCGCACGCATTTGTGCGAAAACGCGTTTTAAGCATGCACATGCATCTTTTGGTAGACGCGGATGAAGTTTTCTGCAAAACCACAAGATGTGCATGCAAATGATGCTTTTGGCAGAACGCGCACGTGGATTTCTACCAAACGACATGCTAAGCATGCCGATGCTGCTCTTTTTAGCACCCGCGCACGCATTTGTGCGAAAACGCGTTTTAAGCATGCACATGCATCTTTTGGTAGACGCGGATGAAGTTTTCTGCAAAACCACAAGATGTGCATGCAAATGGTGCTTTTTGCAGAACGCGCACGTGGATTTCTACCAAACGACGTGCTAAGCATGCCGATGCTGCTCTTTTTAGCACCCGCGCACGGATTTGTGCAAAAACGCGTTTTAAGCATGCACATGCATCTTTTGGTAGACGCGGATGAAGTTTTCTGCAAAACCACAAGATGTGCATGCAAATGGTGCTTTTGGCAGAATGCGCACGTGGATTTCTACCAAACGACGTGCTAAGCATGCCGATGCTGCTCTTTTTAGCACCCGCGCACGGATTTGTGCGAAAACGCGTTTTAAGCATGCACATGCATCTTTTGTTAGACGCGGATGAAGTTTTCTGCAAAACCACAAGATGTGCATGCAAATGGTGCTTTTGGCAGAACGCGCACGTGGATTTCTACCAAACGACGTGCTAAGCATGCCGATGCTGCTCTTTTTAGCACCCGCGCACGGATTTGTGCGAAAACGCGTTTTAAGCATGCACATGCATCTTTTGGTAGACGCGGATGAAGTTTTCTGCAAAACCACAAGATGTGCCTGCAAATGGTGCTTTTGGCAGAACGCGCACGTGGATTTCTACCAAACGACGTGCTAAGCATGCCGATGCTGCTCTTTTTAGCACCCGCGCACGCATTTGTGCGAAAACGCGTTTTAAGCATGCACATGCATCTTTTGGTAGACGCGGATGAAGTTTTCTGCAAAACCACAAGATGTGCATGCAAATGATGCTTTTGGCAGAACGCGCACGTGGATTTCTACCAAACGACGTGCTAAGCATGCCGATGCTGCTCTTTTTAGCACCCGCGCACGGATTTGTGCGAAAACGCGTTTTAAGCATGCACATGCATCTTTTGGTAGACGCGGATGAAGTTTTCTGCAAAACCACAAGATGTGCATGCAAATGGTGCTTTTGGCAGAACGCGCACGTGGATTTCTACCAAACGACGTGCTAAGCATGCCGATGCTGCTCTTTTTAGCACCCGCGCACGCATTTGTGCGAAAACGCGTTTTAAGCATGCACATGCATCTTTTGGTAGACGCGGATGAAGTTTTCTGCAAAACCACAAGATGTGCATGCAAATGGTGCTTTTGGCAGAACGCGCACGTGGATTTCTACCAAATGACGTGCTAAGCATGCCGATGCTGCTCTTTTTAGCACCCGCGCACGGATTTGTGCGAAAACGCGTTTTAAGCATGCACATGCATCTTTTGGTAGACGTGGATGAAGTTTTCTGCAAAACCACAAGATGTGCATGCAAATGGTGCTTTTGGCAGAACGCGCACGTGGATTTCTACCAAACGACGTGCTAAGCATGCCGATGCTGCTCTTTTTAGCACCCGCGCACGGATTTGTGCGAAAACGCGTTTTAAGCATGCACATGCATCTTTTGGTAGACGCGGATGAAGTTTTCTGCAAAACCACAAGATGTGCATGCAAATGGTGCTTTTGGCAGAACGCGCACGTGGATTTCTACCAAACGACGTGCTAAGCATGCCGATGCTGCTCTTTTTAGCACCCACGCACGGATTTGTGCGAAAACGCGTTTTAAGCATGCACATGCATCTTTAGGTAGACGCGGATGAAGTTTTCTGCAAAACCACAAGATGTGCATGCAAATGGTGCTTTTGGCAGAACGCGCACGTGGATTTCTACCAAACGACGTGCTAAGCATGCCGATGCTGCTCCTTTTAGCACCCGCACACGCATTTGAGCGAAAACGCGTTTTAAGCATGCACATGCATCTTTTGGTAGACGCGGATGAAGTTTTCTGCAAAACCACAAGATGTGCATGCAAATGGTGCTTTTGGCAGAACGCGCACGTGGATTTCTACCAAACGACGTGCTAAGCATGCCGATGCTGCTCTTTTTAGCACCCGCGCACGCATTTGTGCGAAAACGCGTTTTAAGCATGCACATGCATCTTTTGGTAGACGCGGATGAAGTTTTCTGCAAAACCACAAGATGTGCATGCAAATGATGCTTTTGGCAGAACGCGCACGTGGATTTCTACCAAACGACGTGCTAAGCATGCCGATGCTGCTCTTTTTAGCACCCGCGCACGCATTTGTGCGAAAACGCGTTTTAAGCATGCACATGCATCTTTTGGTAGACGCGGATGAAGTTTTCTGCAAAACCACAACATGTGCATGCAAATGGTGCTTTTTGCAGAACGCGCACGTGGATTTCTACCAAACGACGTGCTAAGCATGCCGATGCTGCTCTTTTTAGCACCCGCGCACGCATTTGTGCGAAAACGCGTTTTAAGCATGCACATGCCTCTTTTGGTAGACGCGGATGAAGTTTTCTGCAAAACCACAAGATGTGCATGCAAATGGTGCTTTTTGCAGAACGCGCACGTGGATTTCTACCAAACGACGTGCTAAGCATGCCGATGCTGCTCTTTTTAGCACCCGCGCACGGATTTGTGCGAAAACGCGTTTTAAGCATGCACATGCATCTTTTGGTAGACGCGGATGAAGTTTTCTCCAAAACCACAAGATGTGCATGCAAATGGTGCTTTTGGCAGAACGCGCACGTGGATTTCTACCAAACGACGTGCTAAGCATGCCGATGCTGCTCTTTTTAGCACCCGCGCACGGATTTCTGCGAAAACGCGTTTTAAGCATGCACATGCATCTTTAGGTAGACGCGGATGAAGTTTTCTGCAAAACCACAAGATGTGCATGCAAATGGTGCTTTTGGCAGAACGCGCACGTGGATTTCTACCAAACGACGTGCTAAGCATGCCGATGCTGCTCTTTTTAGCACCCGCGCACGCATTTGTGCGAAAACGCGTTTTAAGCATGCACATGCATCTTTTGGTAGACGCGGATGAAGTTTTCTGCAAAACCACAAGATGTGCATGCAAATGGTGCTTTTGGCAGAACGCGCACGTGGATTTCTACCAAACGACGTGCTAAGCATGCCGATGCTGCTCTTTTTAGCACCCGCATTTGTGCGAAAACGTGTTTTAAGCATGCACATGCATATTTTGGTAGACGCGGATGAAGTTTTCTGCAAAACCACAAGATGTGCATGCAAATGCTGCTTTTTGCAGAACGCGCACGTGGATTTCTACCAAACGACGTGCTAAGCATGCCGATGCTGCTCTTTTTAGCACCCGCGCACGGATTTGTGCGAAAACGTGTTTTAAGCATGCACATGCATCTTTTGGTAGACGCGGATGAAGTTTTCTGCAAAACCACAAGATGTGCATGCAAATGGTGCTTTTGGCAGAACGCGCACGTGGATTTCTACCAAACGACGTGCTAAGCATGCCGATGCTGCTCTTTTTAGCACCCGCGCACGGATTTGTGCGAAAACGCGTTTTTAGCATGCACATGCATCTTTTGGTAGACGCGGATGAAGTTTTCTGCAAAACCACAAGATGTGCATGCAAATGGTGCTTTTGGCAGAACGCGCACGTGGATTTCTACCAAACGACGTGCTAAGCATGCCGATGCTGCTCTTTTTAGCACCCGCGCACGGATGTGTGCGAAAACGCGTTTTAAGCATGCACATGCATCTTTTGGTAGACGCGGATGAAGTTTTCTGCAAAACCACAAGATGTGGATGCAAATGGTGCTTTTGGCAGAACGCGCACGTGGATTTCTACCAAACGACGTGCTAAGCATGCCGATGCTGCTCTTTTTAGCACCCGCGCACGCATTTGTGCGAAAACGCGTTTTAAGCATGCACATGCATCTTTTGGTAGACGCGGATGAAGTTTTCCGCAAAACCACAAGATGTGCATGCAAATGGTGCTTTTGGCAGAACGCGCACGTGGCTTTCTACCAAACGACGTGCTAAGCATGCCGATGCTGCTCTTTTTAGCACCCGTGCACGGATTTGTGCGAAAACGCGTTTTAAGCATGCACATGCATCTTTTGGTAGACGCGGATGAAGTTTTCTGCAAAACCACAATATGTGCATGCAAATGGTGCTTTGGCAGAACGCGCACGTGGATTTCTACCAAACGACGTGCTAAGCATGCCGATGCTGCTCTTTTTAGCACCCGCATTTGTGCGAAAACGCGTTTTAAGCATGCACATGCATATTTTGGTAGACGCGGATGAAGTTTTCTGCAAAACCACAAGATGTGCATGCAAATGGTGCTTTTGGCAGAACGCGCACGTGGATTTCTACCAAACGACGTGCTAAGCATGCCGATGCTGCTCTTTTTAGCACCCGCGCACGGATTTGTGCGAAAACGCGTTTTTAGCATGCACATGCATCTTTTGGTAGACGCGGATGAAGTTTTCTGCAAAACCACAAGATGTGCATGCAAATGGTGCTTTTGGCAGAACGCGCACGTGGATTTCTACCAAACGACGTGCTAAGCATGCCGATGCTGCTCTTTTTAGCACCCGCGCACGGATGTGTGCGAAAACGCGTTTTAAGCATGCACATGCATCTTTTGGTAGACGCGGATGAAGTTTTCTGCAAAACCACAAGATGTGGATGCAAATGGTGCTTTTGGCAGAACGCGCACGTGGATTTCTACCAAACGACGTGCTAAGCATGCCGATGCTGCTCTTTTTAGCACCCGCGCACGCATTTGTGCGAAAACGCGTTTTAAGCATGCACATGCATCTTTTGGTAGACGCGGATGAAGTTTTCCGCAAAACCACAAGATGTGCATGCAAATGGTGCTTTTGGCAGAACGCGCACGTGGCTTTCTACCAAACGACGTGCTAAGCATGCCGATGCTGCTCTTTTTAGCACCCGTGCACGGATTTGTGCGAAAACGCGTTTTAAGCATGCACATGCATCTTTTGGTAGACGCGGATGAAGTTTTCTGCAAAACCACAATATGTGCATGCAAATGGTGCTTTGGCAGAACGCGCACGTGGATTTCTACCAAACGACGTGCTAAGCATGCCGATGCTGCTCTTTTTAGCACCCGCATTTGTGCGAAAACGCGTTTTAAGCATGCACATGCATATTTTGGTAGACGCGGATGAAGTTTTCTGCAAAACCACAAGATGTGCATGCAAATGCTGCTTTTTGCAGAACGCGCACGTGGATTTCTACCAAACGACGTGCTAAGCATGCCGATGCTGCTCTTTTTAGCACCCGCGCACGGATTTGTGCGAAAACGCGTTTTAAGCATGCACATGCATCTTTTGGTAGACGCGGATGAAGTTTTCTGCAAAACCACAAGATGTGCATGCAAATGGTGCTTTTGGCAGAACGCGCACGTGGATTTCTACCAAACGACGTGCTAAGCATGCCGATGCTGCTCTTTTTAGCACCCGCGCACGGATTTGTGCGAAAACGCGTTTTTAGCATGCACATGCATCTGTTGGTAGACGCGGATGAAGTTTTCTGCAAAACCACAAGATGTGCATGCAAATGGTGCTTTTGGCCGAACGCGCACGTGGATTTCTACCAAACGACGTGCTAAGCATGCCGATGCTGCTCTTTTTAGCACCCGCGCACGGATTTGTGCGAAAACGCGTTTTAAGCATGCAAATGCATATTTTGGTAGACGCGGATGAAGTTTTCTGCAAAACCACAAGATGTGCATGCAAATGGTGCTTTTGGCAGAACGCGCACGTGGATTTCTACCAAACGACGTGCTAAGCATGCCGATGCTGCTCTTTTTAGCACCCGCGCACGCATTTGTGCGAAAACGCGTTTTAAGCATGCACATGCATCTTTTGGTAGACGCGGATGAAGTTTTCCGCAAAACCACAAGATGTGCATGCAAATGGTGCTTTTGGCAGAACGCGCACGTGGATTTCTACCAAACGACGTGCTAAGCATGCCGATGCTGCTCTTTTTAGCACCCGCGCACGGATTTGTGCGAAAACGCGTTTTAAGCATGCACATGCATCTTTTGGTAGACGCGGATGAAGTTTTCTGCAAAACCACAATATGTGCATGCAAATGGTGCTTTTGGCAGAACGCGCACGTGGATTTCTACCAAACGACGTGCTAAGCATGCCGATGCTGCTCTTTTTAGCACCCGCATTTGTGCGAAAACCTGTTTTAAGCATGCACATGCATATTTTGGTAGACGCGGATGAAGTTTTCTGCAAAACCACAAGATGTGCATGCAAATGCTGCTTTTTGCAGAACGCGCACGTGGATTTCTACCAAACGACGTGCTAAGCATGCCGATGCTGCTCTTTTTAGCACCCGCGCACGGATTTGTGCGAAAACGCGTTTTAAGCATGCACATGCATCTTTTGGTAGACGCGGATGAAGTTTTCTGCAAAACCACAAGATGTGCATGCAAATGGTGCTTTTGGCAGAACGCGCACGTGGATTTCTACCAAACGACGTGCTAAGCATGCCGATGCTGCTCTTTTTAGCACCCGCGCACGGATTTGTGCGAAAACGCGTTTTTAGCATGCACATGCATCTTTTGGTAGACGCGGATGAAGTTTTCTGCAAAACCACAAGATGTGCATGCAAATGGTGCTTTTGGCAGAACGCGCACGTGGATTTCTACCAAACGACGTGCTAAGCATGCCGATGCTGCTCTTTTTAGCACCCGCGCACGGATTTGTGCGAAAACGCGTTTTAAGCATGCAAATGCATATTTTGGTAGACGCGGATGAAGTTTTCTGCAAAACCACAAGATGTGCATGCAAATGGTGCTTTTGGCAGAACGCGCACGTGGATTTCTACCAAACGACGTGCTAAGCATGCCGATGCTGCTCTTTTTAGCACCCGCGCACGCATTTGTGCGAAAACGCGTTTTAAGCATGCACATGCATCTTTTGGTAGACGCGGACGAAGTTTTCCGCAAAACCACAAGATGTGCATGCAAATGGTGCTTTTGGCAGAACGCGCACGTGGATTTCTACCAAACGACGTGCTAAGCATGCCGATGCTGCTCTTTTTAGCACCCGCGCACGGATTTGTGCGAAAACGCGTTTTAAGCATGCACATGCATCTTTTGGTAGACGCGGATGAAGTTTTCTGCAAAACCACAATATGTGCATGCAAATGGTGCTTTTGGCAGAACGCACACGTGGATTTCTACCAAACGACGTGCTAAGCATGCCGATGCTGCTCTTTTTAGCACCCGCATTTGTGCGAAAACCTGTTTTAAGCATGCACATGCATATTTTGGTAGACGCGGATGAAGTTTTCTGCAAAACCACAAGATGTGCATGCAAATGCTGCTTTTTGCAGAACGCGCACGTGGATTTCTACCAAACGACGTGCTAAGCATGCCGATGCTGCTCTTTTTAGCACCCGCGCACGGATTTGTGCGAAAACGCGTTTTAAGCATGCACATGCATCTTTTGGTAGACGCGGATGAAGTTTTCTGCAAAACCACAAGATGTGCATGCAAATGGTGCTTTTGGCAGAACGCGCACGTGGATTTCTACCAAACGACGTGCTAAGCATGCCGATGCTGCTCTTTTTAGCACCCGCGCACGGATTTGTGCGAAAACGCGTTTTTAGCATGCACATGCATCTGTTGGTAGACGCGGATGAAGTTTTCTGCAAAACCACAAGATGTGCATGCAAATGGTGCTTTTGGCCGAACGCGCACGTGGATTTCTACCAAACGACGTGCTAAGCATGCCGATGCTGCTCTTTTTAGCACCCGCGCACGGATTTGTGCGAAAACGCGTTTTAAGCATGCAAATGCATATTTTGGTAGACGCGGATGAAGTTTTCTGCAAAACCACAAGATGTGCATGCAAATGGTGCTTTTGGCAGAACGCGCACGTGGATTTCTACCAAACGACGTGCTAAGCATGCCGATGCTGCTCTTTTTAGCACCCGCGCACGCATTTGTGCGAAAACGCGTTTTAAGCATGCACATGCATCTTTTGGTAGACGCGGATGAAGTTTTCCGCAAAACCACAAGATGTGCATGCAAATGGTGCTTTTGGCAGAACGCGCACGTGGATTTCTACCAAACGACGTGCTAAGCATGCCGATGCTGCTCTTTTTAGCACCCGCGCACGGATTTGTGCGAAAACGCGTTTTAAGCATGCACATGCATCTTTTGGTAGACGCGGATGAAGTTTTCTGCAAAACCACAATATGTGCATGCAAATGGTGCTTTTGGCAGAACGCGCACGTGGATTTCTACCAAACGACGTGCTAAGCATGCCGATGCTGCTCTTTTTAGCACCCGCATTTGTGCGAAAACCTGTTTTAAGCATGCACATGCATATTTTGGTAGACGCGGATGAAGTTTTCTGCAAAACCACAAGATGTGCATGCAAATGCTGCTTTTTGCAGAACGCGCACGTGGATTTCTACCAAACGACGTGCTAAGCATGCCGATGCTGCTCTTTTTAGCACCCGCGCACGGATTTGTGCGAAAACGCGTTTTAAGCATGCACATGCATCTTTTGGTAGACGCGGATGAAGTTTTCTGCAAAACCACAAGATGTGCATGCAAATGGTGCTTTTGGCAGAACGCGCACGTGGATTTCTACCAAACGACGTGCTAAGCATGCCGATGCTGCTCTTTTTAGCACCCGCGCACGGATTTGTGCGAAAACGCGTTTTTAGCATGCACATGCATCTTTTGGTAGACGCGGATGAAGTTTTCTGCAAAACCACAAGATGTGCATGCAAATGGTGCTTTTGGCAGAACGCGCACGTGGATTTCTACCAAACGACGTGCTAAGCATGCCGATGCTGCTCTTTTTAGCACCCGCGCACGGATTTGTGCGAAAACGCGTTTTAAGCATGCAAATGCATATTTTGGTAGACGCGGATGAAGTTTTCTGCAAAACCACAAGATGTGCATGCAAATGGTGCTTTTGGCAGAACGCGCACGTGGATTTCTACCAAACGACGTGCTAAGCATGCCGATGCTGCTCTTTTTAGCACCCGCGCACGCATTTGTGCGAAAACGCGTTTTAAGCATGCACATGCATCTTTTGGTAGACGCGGACGAAGTTTTCCGCAAAACCACAAGATGTGCATGCAAATGGTGCTTTTGGCAGAACGCGCACGTGGATTTCTACCAAACGACGTGCTAAGCATGCCGATGCTGCTCTTTTTAGCACCCGCGCACGGATTTGTGCGAAAACGCGTTTTAAGCATGCACATGCATCTTTTGGTAGACGCGGATGAAGTTTTCTGCAAAACCACAATATGTGCATGCAAATGGTGCTTTTGGCAGAACGCACACGTGGATTTCTACCAAACGACGTGCTAAGCATGCCGATGCTGCTCTTTTTAGCACCCGCATTTGTGCGAAAACCTGTTTTAAGCATGCACATGCATATTTTGGTAGACGCGGATGAAGTTTTCTGCAAAACCACAAGATGTGCATGCAAATGCTGCTTTTTGCAGAACGCGCACGTGGATTTCTACCAAACGACGTGCTAAGCATGCCGATGCTGCTCTTTTTAGCACCCGCGCACGGATTTGTGCGAAAACGCGTTTTAAGCATGCACATGCATCTTTTGGTAGACGCGGATGAAGTTTTCTGCAAAACCACAAGATGTGCATGCAAATAGTGCTTTTGGCAGAACGCGCACGTGGATTTCTACCAAACGACGTGCTAAGCATGCCGATGCTGCTCTTTTTAGCACCCGCGCACGGATTTGTGCGAAAACGCGTTTTTAGCATGCACATGCATCTTTTGGTAGACGCGGATGAAGTCTTCTGCAAAACCACAAGATGTGCATGCAAATGGTGATTTTGGCAGAACGCGCACGTGGATTTCTACCAAACGACGTGCTAAGCATGCCGATGCTGCTCTTTTTAGCACCCGCGCACGGATTTGTGCGAAAACGCGTTTTAAGCATGCACATGCATCTTTTGGTAGACGCGGATGAAGTTTTCTGCAAAACCACAATATGTGCATGCAAATGGTGCTTTTGGCAGAACGCGCACGTGAATTTCTACCAAACGACGTGCTAAGCATGCCGATGCTGCTCTTTTTAGCACCCGCATTTGTGCGAAAACGCGTTTTAAGCATGCACATGCATATTTTGGTAGACGCAGATGAAGTTTTCTGCAAAACCACAAGATGTGCATGCAAATGCTGCTTTTTGCAGAACGCGCACGTGGATTTCTACCAAACGACGTGCTAAGCATGCCGATGCTGCTCTTTTTAGCACCCGCGCACGAATTTGTGCGAAAACGCGTTTTAAGCATGCACATGCATCTTTTGGTAGACGCGGATGAAGTTTTCTGCAAAACCACAAGATGTGCATGCAAATGGTGCTTTTGGCAGAACGCGCACGTGGATTTCTACCAAACGACGTGCTAAGCATGCCGATGCTGCTCTTTTTAGCACCCGCGCAAGCATTTGTGCGAAAACGCGTTTTAAGCATGCACATGCATCTTTTGGTAGACGCGGATGAAGTTTTCCGCAAAACCACAAGATTTGCGTGCAAATGGTGCTTTTGGCAGAACGCGCACGTGGATTTCTACCAAACGACGTGCTAAGCATGCCGATGCTGCTCTTTTTAGCAGCCGCATTTGTGCGAAAACGCGTTTTAAGCATGCACATGCATATTTTGGTAGACGCGGATGAAGTTTTCTGCAAAACCACAAGATGTGCATGCAAATGCTGCTTTTTGCAGAACGCGCACGTGGATTTCTACCAAACGACGTGCTAAGCATGCCGATGCTGCTCTTTTTAGCACCCGCGCACGGATTTGTGCGAAAACGCGTTTTAAGCATGCACATGCATCTTTTGGTAGACGCGGATGAAGTTTTCTGCAAAACCACAAGATGTGCATGCAAATGGTGCTTTTGGCAGAACGCGCACGTGGATTTCTACCAAACGACGTGCTAAGCATGCCGATGCTGCTCTTTTTAGCACCCGCGCACGCATTTGTGCGAAAACGCGTTTTAAGCATGCACATGCATCTTTTGGTAGACGCGGATGAAGTTTTCCGCAAAACCACAAGATGTGCATGCAAATGGTGCTTTTGGCAGAACGCGCACGTGGATTTCTACCAAACGACGTGCTAAGCATGCCGATGCTGCTCTTTTTAGCACCCGCGCACGGATTTGTGCGAAAACGCGTTTTAAGCATGCACATGCATCTTTTGGTAGACGCGGATGAAGTTTTCTGCAAAACCACAATATGTGCATGCAAATGGTGCTTTTGGCAGAACGCGCACGTGGATTTCTACCAAACGACGTGCTAAGCATGCCGATGCTGCTCTTTTTAGCACCCGCATTTGTGCGAAAACGCGTTTTAAGCATGCACATGCATCTTTTGGTAGACGCGGATGAAGTTTTCTCCAAAACCACAAGATGTGCATGCAAATGGTGCTTTTGGCAGAACGCGCACGTGGATTTCTACCAAACGACGTGCTAAGCATGCCGATGCTGCTCTTTTTAGCACCCGCGCACGGATTTGTGCGAAAACGCGTTTTAAGCATGCACATGCATCTTTAGGTAGACGCGGATGAAGTTTTCTGCAAAACCACAAGATGTGCATGCAAATGGTGCTTTTTGCAGAACGCGCACGTGGATTTCTACCAAACGACGTGCTAAGCATGCCGATGCTGCTCTTTTTAGCACCCGCGCACGAATTTGTGCGAAAACGCGTTTTAAGCATGCACATGCATCTTTTGGTAGACGCGGATGAAGTTTTCTGCAAAACCACAAGATGTGCATGCAAATGGTGCTTTTGGCAGAACGCGCACGTGGATTTCTACCAAACGACGTGCTAAGCATGCCGATGCTGCTCTTTTTAGCACCCGCGCAAGCATTTGTGCGAAAACGCGTTTTAAGCATGCACATGCATCTTTTGGTAGACGCGGATGAAGTTTTCCGCAAAACCACAAGATTTGCGTGCAAATGGTGCTTTTGGCAGAACGCGCACGTGGATTTCTACCAAACGACGTGCTAAGCATGCCGATGCTGCTCTTTTTAGCAGCCGCATTTGTGCGAAAACGCGTTTTAAGCATGCACATGCATATTTTGGTAGACGCGGATGAAGTTTTCTGCAAAACCACAAGATGTGCATGCAAATGCTGCTTTTTGCAGAACGCGCACGTGGATTTCTACCAAACGACGTGCTAAGCATGCCGATGCTGCTCTTTTTAGCACCCGCGCACGGATTTGTGCGAAAACGCGTTTTAAGCATGCACATGCATCTTTTGGTAGACGCGGATGAAGTTTTCTGCAAAACCACAAGATGTGCATGCAAATGGTGCTTTTGGCAGAACGCGCACGTGGATTTCTACCAAACGACGTGCTAAGCATGCCGATGCTGCTCTTTTTAGCACCCGCGCACGCATTTGTGCGAAAACGCGTTTTAAGCATGCACATGCATCTTTTGGTAGACGCGGATGAAGTTTTCCGCAAAACCACAAGATGTGCATGCAAATGGTGCTTTTGGCAGAACGCGCACGTGGATTTCTACCAAACGACGTGCTAAGCATGCCGATGCTGCTCTTTTTAGCACCCGCGCACGGATTTGTGCGAAAACGCGTTTTAAGCATGCACATGCATCTTTTGGTAGACGCGGATGAAGTTTTCTGCAAAACCACAATATGTGCATGCAAATGGTGCTTTTGGCAGAACGCGCACGTGGATTTCTACCAAACGACGTGCTAAGCATGCCGATGCTGCTCTTTTTAGCACCCGCATTTGTGCGAAAACGCGTTTTAAGCATGCACATGCATCTTTTGGTAGACGCGGATGAAGTTTTCTCCAAAACCACAAGATGTGCATGCAAATGGTGCTTTTGGCAGAACGCGCACGTGGATTTCTACCAAACGACGTGCTAAGCATGCCGATGCTGCTCTTTTTAGCACCCGCGCACGGATTTGTGCGAAAACGCGTTTTAAGCATGCACATGCATCTTTAGGTAGACGCGGATGAAGTTTTCTGCAAAACCACAAGATGTGCATGCAAATGGTGCTTTTGGCAGAACGCGCACGTGGATTTCTACCAAACGACGTGCTAAGCATGCCGATGCTGCTCTTTTTAGCACCCGCGCACGCATTTGTGCGAAAACGCGTTTTAAGCATGCACATGCATCTTTTGGTAGACGCGGATGAAGTTTTCTGCAAAACCACAAGATGTGCATGCAAATGGTGCTTTTGGCAGAACGCGCACGTGGATTTCTATCAAACGACGTGCTAAGCATGCCGATGCTGCTCTTTTTAGCACCCGCATTTGTGCGAAAACGCGTTTTAAGCATGCACATGCATATTTTGGTAGACGCGGATGAAGTTTTCTGCAAAACCACAAGATGTGCATGCAAATGCTGCTTTTTGCAGAACGCGCACGTGGATTTCTACCAAACGACGTGCTAAGCATGCCGATGCTGCTCTTTTTAGCACCCGCGCACGGATTTGTGCGAAAACGCGTTTTAAGCATGCACATGCATCTTTTGGTAGACGCGGATGAAGTTTTCTGCAAAACCACAAGATGTGCATGCAAATGGTGCTTTTGGCCGAACGCGCACGTGGATTTCTACCAAACGACGTGCTAAGCATGCCGATGCTGCTCTTTTTAGCACCCGCGCACGGATTTGTGCGAAAACGCGTTTTTAGCATGCACATGCATCTTTTGGTAGACGCGGATGAAGTTTTCTGCAAAACCACAAGATGTGCATGCAAATGGTGCTTTTGGCAGAACGCGCACGTGGATTTCTACCAAACGACGTGCTAAGCATGCCGATGCTGCTCTTTTTAGCACCCGCGCACGGATGTGTGCGAAAACGCGTTTTAAGCATGCACATGCATCTTTTGGTAGACGCGGATGAAGTTTTCTGCAAAACCACAAGATGTGGATGCAAATGGTGCTTTTGGCAGAACGCGCACGTGGATTTCTACCAAACGACGTGCTAAGCATGCCGATGCTGCTCTTTTTAGCACCCGCATTTGTGCGAAAACGCGTTTTAAGCATGCACATGCATCTTTTGGTAGACGCGGATGAAGTTTTCTCCAAAACCACAAGATGTGCATGCAAATGGTGCTTTTGGCAGAACGCGCACGTGGATTTCTACCAAACGACGTGCTAAGCATGCCGATGCTGCTCTTTTTAGCACCCGCGCACGGATTTGTGCGAAAACGCGTTTTAAGCATGCACATGCATCTTTAGGTAGACGCGGATGAAGTTTTCTGCAAAACCACAAGATGTGCATGCAAATGGTGCTTTTGGCAGAACGCGCACGTGGATTTCTACCAAACGACGTGCTAAGCATGCCGATGCTGCTCTTTTTAGCACCCGCGCACGCATTTGTGCGAAAACGCGTTTTAAGCATGCACATGCATCTTTTGGTAGACGCGGATGAAGTTTTCTGCAAAACCACAAGATGTGCATGCAAATGGTGCTTTTGGCAGAACGCGCACGTGGATTTCTATCAAACGACGTGCTAAGCATGCCGATGCTGCTCTTTTTAGCACCCGCATTTGTGCGAAAACGCGTTTTAAGCATGCACATGCATATTTTGGTAGGCGCGGATGAAGTTTTCTGCAAAACCACAAGATGTGCATGCAAATGCTGCTTTTTGCAGAACGCGCACGTGGATTTCTACCAAACGACGTGCTAAGCATGCCGATGCTGCTCTTTTTAGCACCCGCGCACGGATTTGTGCGAAAACGCGTTTTAAGCATGCACATGCATCTTTTGGTAGACGCGGATGAAGTTTTCTGCAAAACCACAAGATGTGCATGCAAATGGTGCTTTTGGCAGAACGCGCACGTGGATTTCTACCAAACGACGTGCTAAGCATGCCGATGCTGCTCTTTTTAGCACCCGCGCACGGATTTGTGCGAAAACGCGTTTTTAGCATGCACATGCATCTTTTGGTAGACGCGGATGAAGTTTTCTGCAAAACCACAAGATGTGCATGCAAATGGTGCTTTTGGCAGAACGCTCACGTGGATTTCTACCAAACGACGTGCTAAGCATGCCGATGCTGCTCTTTTTAGCACCCGCGCACGGATGTGTGCGAAAACGCGTTTTAAGCATGCACATGCATCTTTTGGTAGACGCGGATGAAGTTTTCTGCAAAACCACAAGATGTGGATGCAAATGGTGCTTTTGGCAGAACGCGCACGTGGATTTCTACCAAACGACGTGCTAAGCATGCCGATGCTGCTCTTTTTAGCACCCGCGCACGCATTTGTGCGAAAACGCGTTTTAAGCATGCACATGCATCTTTTGGTAGACGCGGATGAAGTTTCCCGCAAAACCACAAGATGTGCATGCAAATGGTGCTTTTGGCAGAACGCGCACGTGGATTTCTACCAAACGACGTGCTAAGCATGCCGATGCTGCTCTTTTTAGCACCCGCGCACGGATTTGTGCGAAAACGCGTTTTAAGCATGCACATGCATCTTTTGGTAGACGCGGATGAAGTTTTCTGCAAAACCACAATATGTGCATGCAAATGGTGCTTTTGGCAGAACGCGCACGTGGATTTCTACCAAACGACGTGCTAAGCATGCCGATGCTGCTCTTTTTAGCACCCGCATTTGTGCGAAAACGCGTTTTAAGCATGCACATGCATATTTTGGTAGACGCGGATGAAGTTTTCTGCAAAACCACAAGATGTGCATGCAAATGCTGCTTTTTGCAGAACGCGCACGTGGATTTCTACCAAACGACGTGCTAAGCATGCCGATGCTGCTCTTTTTAGCACCCGCGCACGGATTTGTGCGAAAACGCGTTTTAAGCATGCACATGCATCTTTTGGTAGACGCGGATGAAGTTTTCTGCAAAACCACAAGATGTGCATGCAAATGGTGCTTTTGGCAGAACGCGCACGTGGATTTCTACCAAACGACGTGCTAAGCATGCCGATGCTGCTCTTTTTAGCACCCGCGCACGCATTTGTGCGAAAACGCGTTTTAAGCATGCACATGCATCTTTTGGTAGACGCGGATGAAGTTTTCCGCAAAACCACAAGATGTGCATGCAAATGGTGCTTTTGGCAGAACGCGCACGTGGATTTCTACCAAAGGACGTGCTAAGCATGCCGATGCTGCTCTTTTTAGCACCCGCGCACGGATTTGTGCGAAAACGCGTTTTAAGCATGCACATGCATCTTTTGGTAGACGCGGATGAAGTTTTCTGCAAAACCACAATATGTGCATGCAAATGGTGCTTTAGGCAGAACGCGCACGTGGATTTCTACCAAACGACGTGCTAAGCATGCCGATGCTGCTCTTTTTAGCACCCGCATTTGTGCGAAAACCTGTTTTAAGCATGCACATGCATATTTTGGTAGACGCGGATGAAGTTTTCTGCAAAACCACAAGATGTGCATGCAAATGCTGCTTTTTGCAGAACGCGCACGTGGATTTCTACCAAACGACGTGCTAAGCATGCCGAAGCTGCTCTTTTTAACACCCGCGCACGGATTTGTGCGAAAACGCGTTTTAAGCATGCACATGCATCTTTTGGTAGACGCGGATGAAGTTTTCTGCAAAACCACAAGATGTGCATGCAAATGGTGCTTTTGGCAGAACGCGCACGTGGATTTCTACCACACGACGTGCTAAGCATGCCGATGCTGCTCTTTTTAGCACCCGCGCACGGATTTGTGCGAAAACGCGTTTTTAGCATGCACATGCATCTTTTGGTAGACGCGGATGAAGTTTTCTGCAAAACCACAAGATGTGCATGCAAATGGTGCTTTTGGCAGAACGCGCACGTGGATTTCTACCAAACGACGTGCTAAGCATGCCGATGCTGCTCTTTTTAGCACCCGCGCACGCATTTGTGCGAAAACGCGTTTTAAGCATGCACATGCATCTTTTGGTAGACGCGGATGAAGTTTTCCGCAAAACCACAAGATGTGCATGCAAATGGTGCTTTTGGCAGAACGCGCACGTGGATTTCTACCAAACGACGTGCTAAGCATGCCGATGCTGCTCTTTTTAGCAGCCGCATTTGTGCGAAAACCCGTTTTAAGCATGCACATGCATATTTTGGTAGACGCGGATGAAGTTTTCTGCAAAACCACAAGATGTGCATGCAAATGCTGCTTTTTGCAGAACGCGCACGTGGATTTCTACCAGACGACGTGCTAAGCATGCCGATGCTGCTCTTTTTAGCACCCGCGCAAGCATTTGTGCGAAAACGCGTTTTAAGCATGCACATGCATCTTTTGGTAGACGCGGATGAAGTTTTCCGCAAAACCACAAGATTTGCGTGCAAATGGTGCTTTTGGCAGAACGCGCACGTGGATTTCTACCAAACGACGTGCTAAGCATGCCGATGCTGCTCTTTTTAGCAGCCGCATTTGTGCGAAAACGCGTTTTAGGCATGCACATGCATATTTTGGTAGACGCGGATGAAGTTTTCTGCAAAACCACAAGATGTGCATGCAAATGCTGCTTTTTGCAGAACGCGCACGTGGATTTCTACCATACGACGTGCTAAGCATGCCGATGCTGCTCTTTTTAGCACCCGCGCACGGATTTGTGCGAAAACGCGTTTTAAGCATGCACATGCATCTTTTGGTAGACGCGGATGAAGTTTTCTGCAAAACCACAAGATGTGCATGCAAATGGTGCTTTTGGCAGAACGCGCACGTGGATTTCTACCAAACGACGTGCTAAGCATGCCGATGCTGCTCTTTTTAGCACCCGCGCACGCATTTGTGCGAAAACGCGTTTTAAGCATGCACATGCATCTTTTGCTAGACGCGGATGAAGTTTTCCGCAAAACCACAAGATGTGCATGCAAATGGTGCTTTTGGCAGAACGCGCACGTGGATTTCTACCAAACGACGTGCTAAGCATGCCGATGCTGCTCTTTTTAGCACCCGCGCACGGATTTGTGTGAAAACGCGTTTTAAGCATGCACATGCATCTTTTGGTAGACGCGGATGAAGTTTTCTGCAAAACCACAAGATGTGCATGCAAATGGTGCTTTTGGCAGAACGCGCACGTGGATTTCTACCAAACGACGTGCTAAGCATGCCGATGCTGCTCTTTTTAGCACCCGCGCACGGATTTGTGCGAAAACGCGTTTTAAGCATGCACATGCATCTTTTGGTAGACGCGGATGAAGTTTTCTGCAAAACCACAAGATGTGCATGCAAATGGTGCTTTTGGCAGAACGCGCACTTGGATTTCTACCAAACGACGTGCTAAGCATGCCGATGCTGCTCTTTTTAGCACCCGCGCACGGATTTGTGCGAAAACGCGTTTTAAGCATGCACATGCATCTTTTGGTAGACGCGGATGAAGTTTTCTGCAAAACCACAAGATGTGCATGCAAATGGTGCTTTTGGCAGAACGCGCACGTGGATTTCTACCAAACGACGTGCTAAGCATGCCGATGCTGCTCTTTTTAGCACCCGCGCACGCATTTGTGCGAAAACGCGTTTTAAGCATGCACATGCATCTTTTGCTAGACGCGGATGAAGTTTTCCGCAAAACCACAAGATGTGCATGCAAATGGTGCTTTTGGCAGAACGCGCACGTGGATTTCTACCAAACGACGTGCTAAGCATGCCGATGCTGCTCTTTTTAGCACCCGCGCACGGATTTGTGTGAAAACGCGTTTTAAGCATGCACATGCATCTTTTGGTAGACGCGGATGAAGTTTTCTGCAAAACCACAAGATGTGCATGCAAATGGTGCTTTTGGCAGAACGCGCACGTGGATTTCTACCAAACGACGTGCTAAGCATGCCGATGCTGCTCTTTTTAGCACCCGCGCACGGATTTGTGCGAAAACGCGTTTTAAGCATGCACATGCATCTTTTGGTAGACGCGGATGAAGTTTTCTGCAAAACCACAAGATGTGCATGCAAATGGTGCTTTTGGCAGAACGCGCACTTGGATTTCTACCAAACGACGTGCTAAGCATGCCGATGCTGCTCTTTTTAGCACCCGCGCACGGATTTGTGCGAAAACGCGTTTTAAGCATGCACATGCATCTTTTGGTAGACGCGGATGAAGTTTTCTGCAAAACCACAAGATGTGCATGCAAATGGTGCTTTTGGCAGAACGCGCACGTGGATTTCTACCAAACGACGTGCTAAGCATGCCGATGCTGCTCTTTTTAGCACCCGCGCACGGATGTGTGCGAAAACGCGTTTTAAGCATGCACATGCATCTTTTGGTAGACGCGGATGAAGTTTTCTGCAAAACCACAAGATGTGCATGCAAATGGTGCTTTTGGCAGAACGCGCACGTGGATTTCTACCAAACGACGTGCTAAGCATGCCGATGCTGCTCTTTTTAGCACCCGCGCACGCATTTGTGCGAAAACGCGTTTTAAGCATGCACATGCATCTTTTGGTAGACGCGGATGAAGTTTTCTGCAAAACCACAAGTTGTGCATGCAAATGGTGCTTTTTGCAGAACGCGCACGTGGATTTCTACCAAACGACGTGCTAAGCATGCCGATGCTGCTCTTTTTAGCACCCGCGCACGCATTTGTGCGAAAACGCGTTTTAAGCATGCACATGCATCTTTTGGTAGACGCGGATGAAGTTTTCTGCAAAACCACAAGATGTGCATGCAAATGGTGCTTTTGGCAGAACGCGCACGTGGATTTCTACCAAACGACGTGCTAAGCATGCCGATGCTGCTCTTTTTAGCACCCGCGCACGCATTTGTGCGAAAACGCGTTTTAAGAGGAAGCTTCAGCTCGGGCTCAACTCCAACGCGGCCTATTCAAATACATGTAAAAACGCAAAAGCGTTTTTCTGAGATAACCTCTGGACCGATTTTAATGAAATTTGTTGCATTTGAGAGAGAAAGTTAAATTCTAGTGACTGTTGGAAGCGGAATTTTGATTTAGGGCTTGAATTTTGTTAAAAGGATTTTCAAAAATTCAGACGTATGAAAAAAATAGAAGCACGAAGTTTACAAGCTAATAGCTCTGCATCAAGAACAGATATCGCGATTCTGTAAACGGCATCCATTAGACCATTCAAAGCGGACAAATTTGATATGTCAGTTTACATCTTACGTGATCTTGTTACGTTGTTTACGGAGGTTCTGCAAAAGTTGTAATTACACATCACTCCATTTTTCGAGGTTCATATGTAACATATCAATTTTGTCCGCTTTAGATGTGCTATCAGGTACAATTTACAGAATGGCGATATGATTTTTTCTTGCTGAGTTACGGAGTTGTAAACTTAATAGTTTCGTTTTCTGAAAATTTGCGATTTCTGCCAAATTTTTACAAAAATTTGACGACCTAAATCGAAAATTCGAAACCAACAGTCACTATATTTTAAGCTTTTCTTTTAAATGCAGCAAACCCCGTGAAATTTAGTGCAGTGGTTGCCGAGAAAAACGAATTCTCCTTTTACATGTATTTAGATAGGAGCACCCAAGCTAAAGCTTCCTCTTAAGCATGCACATGCATCTTTTGGTAGACGCGGATGAAGTTTTCTGCAAAAGCACAAGATGTGCATGCAAATGGTGCTTTTTGCAGAACGCGCACGTGGATTTCTACCAAACGACGTGCTAAGCATGCCGATGCTGCTCTTTTTAGCACCCGCGCACGGATTTGTGCGAAAACGCGTTTTAAGCATGCACATGCATCTTTTGGTAGACGCGGATGAAGTTTTCTGCGAAACCACAAGATGTGCATGCAAATGGTGCTTTTGGCAGAACGCGCACGTGGATTTCTACCAAACGACGTGCTAAGCATGCCGATGCTGCTCTTTTTAGCACCCGCGCACGGATTTGTGCGAAAACGCGTTTTAAGCATGCACATGCATCTTTTGGTAGACGCGGATGAAGTTTTCTGCAAAACCACAAGATGTGCATGCAAATGGTGCTTTTGGCAGAACGCGCACGTGGATTTCTACCAAACGACGTGCTAAGCATGCCGATGCTGCTCTTTTTAGCACCCGCGCACGAATTTGTGCGAAAACGCGTTTTAAGCATGCACATGCATCTTTTGGTAGACGCGGATGAAGTTTTCTGCAAAACCACAAGATGTGCATGCAAATGGTGCTTTTTGCAGAACGCGCACGTGGATTTCTACCAAACGACGTGCTAAGCATGCCGATGCTGCTCTTTTTAGCACCCGCGCACGCATTTGTGCGAAAACGCGTTTTAAGCATGCACATGCATCTTTTGGTAGACGCGGATGAAGTTTTCTGCAAAACCACAAGATGTGCATGCAAATGGTGCTTTTGGCAGAACGCGCACGTGGATTTCTACCAAACGACGTGCTAAGCATGCCGATGCTGCTCTTTTTAGCACCCGCGCACGCATTTGTGCGAAAACGCGTTTTAAGCATGCACATGCATCTTTTGGTAGACGCGGATGAAGTTTTCTGCAAAACCACAAGATGTGCATGCAAATGGTGCTTTTGGCAGAACGCGCACGTGGATTTCTACCAAACGACGTGCTAAGCATGCCGATGCTGCTCTTTTTAGCACCCGCGCACGGATTTGTGCGAAAACGCGTTTTAAGCATGCACATGCATCTTTTGGTAGACGCGGATGAAGTTTTCTGCAAAACCACAAGATGTGCATGCAAATGGTGCTTTTGGCAGAACGCGCACGTGGATTTCTACCAAACGACGTGCTAAGCATGCCGATGCTGCTCTTTTTAGCACCCGCGCACGGATTTGTGCGAAAACGCGTTTTAAGCATGCACATGCATCTTTTGGTAGACGCGGATGAAGTTTTCTGCAAAACCACAAGATGTGCATGCAAATGGTGCTTTTTGCAGAACGCGCACGTGGATTTCTACCAAACGACGTGCTAAGCATGCCGATGCTGTTCTTTTTAGCACCCGCGCACGCATTTGTGCGAAAACGCGTTTTAAGCATGCACATGCATCTTTTGGTAGACGCGGATGAAGTTTTCTGCAAAACCACAAGATGTGCATGCAAATGGTGCTTTTGGCAGAACGCGCACGTGGATTTCTACCAAACGACGTGCTAAGCATGCCGATGCTGCTCTTTTTAGCACCCGCGCACGCATTTGTGCGAAAACGCGTTTTAAGCATGCACATGCATCTTTTGGTAGACGCGGATGAAGTTTTCTGCAAAACCACAAGATGTGCATGCAAATGGTGCTTTTGGCAGAACGCGCACGTGGATTTCTACCAAACGACGTGCTAAGCATGCCGATGCTGCTCTTTTTAGCACCCGCGCACGCATTTGTGCGAAAATGCGTTTTAAGCATGCACATGCATCTTTTGGTAGACGCGGATGAAGTTTTCTGCAAAACCACAAGATGTGCATGCAAATGGTGCTTTTTGCAGAACGCGCACGTGGATTTCTACCAAACGACGTGCTAAGCATGCCGATGCTGCTCTTTTTAGCACCCGCGCACGGATTTGTGCGAAAACGCGTTTTAAGCATGCACATGCATCTTTTGGTAGACGCGGATGTAGTTTTCTGCAAAACCACAAGATGTGCATGCAAATGGTGCTTTTGGCAGAACGCGCACGTGGATTTCTACCAAACGACGTGCTAAGCATGCCGATGCTGCTCTTTTTAGCACCCGCGCACGGATTTGTGCGAAAACGCGTTTTAAGCATGCACATGCATCTTTTGGTAGACGCGGATGAAGTTTTCTGCAAAACCACAAGATGTGCATGCAAATGGTGCTTTTGGCAGAACGCGCACGTGGATTTCTACCAAACGACGTGCTAAGCATGCCGATGCTGCTCTTTTTAGCACCCGCGCATGCATTTGTGCGAAAACGCGTTTTAAGAGGAAGCTTCAGCTCGGGCTCAACTCCAACGCGGCCTATTCAAATACATGTAAAAACGCAAAAGCGTTTTTCTGAGATAACCTCTGGACCGATTTTAATGAAATTTGTTGCATTTGAGAGAGAAAGTTAAATTCTAGTGACTGTTGGAAGCGGAAGTTTGATTTAGGGCTTGAAGTTTGTTAAAAGGATTTTCAAAAATTCAGACGTATGAAAAAAATAGAAGCACGAAGTTTACAAGCTAATAGCTCTGCATCAAGAACAGATATCGCGATTCTGTAAACGGCATCCATTAGACCATTCAAAGCGGACAAATTTGATATGTCAGTTTACATCTTACGTGATCTTGTTACGTTGTTTACGAAGGTTCTGCAAAAGTTGTAATTACACATTACTCCATTTTTTGAGGTTCATATGTAACATATCAATTTTGTCCGCTTTAGATGTGCTATCAGGTACAATTTACAGAATGGCGATATGATTTTTTCTTGCTGAGTTACGGAGTTGTAAACTTGATAGTTTCGTTTTCTGAAAATTTGCGATTTTTGCCAAATTTTTACAAAACTTTGACGACCTAAATCGAAAATTCAAAACCAACAGTCACTATATTTTAAGCTTTTCTTTTAAATGCAGCAAACCCCGTCAAATTTAGTGCAGTGGTTGCCGAGAAAAACGAATTCTCCTTTTACATGTATTTAGATAGGAGCACCCAAGCTAAAGCTTCCTCTTAAGCATGCACATGCATCTTTTGGTAGACGCGGATGAAGTTTTCTGCAAAACCACAAGATGTGCATGCAAATGGTGCTTTTTGCAGAACGCGCACGTGGATTTCTACCAAACGACGTGCTAAGCATGCCGATGCTGCTCTTTTTAGCACCCGCGCACGGATTTGTGCGAAAACGCGTTTTAAGCATGCACATGCATCTTTTGGTAGACGCGGATGAAGTTTTCTGCAAAACCACAAGATGTGCATGCAAATGGTGCTTTTGGCAGAACGCGCACGTGGATTTCTACCAAACGACGTGCTAAGCATGCCGATGCTGCTCTTTTTAGCACCCGCGCACGGATTTTTGCGAAAACGCGTTTTAAGCATGCACATGCATCTTTTGGTAGACGCGGATGAAGTTTTCTGCAAAACCACAAGATGTGCATGCAAATGGTGCTTTTGGCAGAACGCGCACGTGGATTTCTACCAAACGACGTGCTAAGCATGCCGATGCTGCTCTTTTTAGCACCCGCGCACGGATTTGTGCGAAAACGCGTTTTAAGCATGCACATGCATCTTTTGGTAGACGCGGATGAAGTTTTCTGCAAAACCACAAGATGTGCATGCAAATGGTGCTTTTGGCAGAACGCGCACGTGGATTTCTACCAAACGACGTGCTAAGCATGCCGATGCTGCTCCTTTTAGCACCCGCGCACGCATTTGTGCGAAAACGCGTTTTAAGCATGCACATGCATCTTTTGGTAGACGCGGATGAAGTTTTCTGCAAAACCACAAGATGTGCATGCAAATGGTGCTTTTGGCAGAACGCGCACGTGGATTTCTACCAAACGACGTGCTAAGCATGCCGATGCTGCTCTTTTTAGCACCCGCGCACGCATTTGTGCCAAAACGCGTTTTAAGCATGCACATGCATCTTTTGGTAGACGCGGATGAAGTTTTCTGCAAAACCACAAGATGTGCATGCAAATGGTGCTTTTTGCAGAACGCGCACGTGGATGTCTACCAAACGACGTGCTAAGCATGCCGATGCTGCTGTTTTTAGCACCCGCGCACGGATTTGTGCGAAAACGCGTTTTAAGCATGCACATGCATCTTTTGGTAGACGCGGATGAAGTTTTCTGCAAAACCACAAGATGTGCATGCAAATGGTGCTTTTGGCAGAACGCGCACGTGGATTTCTACCAAACGACGTGCTAAGCATGCCGATGCTGCTCTTTTTAGCACCCGCGCACGCATTTGTGCGAAAACGCGTTTTAAGAGGAAGCTTTAGCTCGGGCTCAACTCCAACGCGGCCTATTCAAATACATGTAAAATCGCAAAAGCGTTTTTCTGAGATAACCTCTGGACCGATTTTAATGAAATTTGTTGCATTTGAGAGAGAAAGTTAAATTCTAGTGACTGTTGGAAGCGGAATTTTGATTTAGGGCTTGAATTTTGTTAAAAGGATTTTCAAAAATTCAGACGTATGAAAAAAATAGAAGCACGAAGTTTACAAGCTAATAGCTCTGCATCAAGAACAGATATCGCGATTCTGTAAACGGCATCCATTAGACCATTCAAAGCGGACAAATTTGATATGTCAGTTTACATCTTACGTGATCTTGTTACGTTGTTTACGAAGGTTCTGCAAAAGTTGTAATTACACATCACTCCATTTTTTGAGGTTCATATGTAACATATCAATTTTGTCCGCTTTAGATGTGCTATCAGGTACAATTTACAGAATGGCGATATGATTTTTTCTTGCTGAGTTACGGAGTTGTAAACTTGATAGTTTCGTTTTCTGAAAATTTGCGATTTTTGCCAAATTTTTACAAAAATTTGACGACTTAAATCGAAAATTCGAAACCAACAGTCACTATATTTTAAGCTTTTCTTTTAAATGCAGCAAACCCCGTCAAATTTAGTGCAGTGGTTGCCGAGAAAAACGAATTCTCCTTTTACATGTATTTAGATAGGAGCACAAAAGCTAAAGCTTCCTCTTAAGCATGCACATGCATCTTTTGGTAGACGCGGATGAAGTTTTCTGCAAAACCACAAGATGTGCATGCAAATGGTGCTTTTTGCAGAACGCGCACGTGGATTTCTACCAAACGACGTGCTAAGCATGCCGATGCTGCTCTTTTTAGCACCCGCGCACGGATTTGTGCGAAAACGCGTTTTAAGCATGCACATGCATCTTTTGGTAGACGCGGATGAAGTTTTCTGCAAAACCACAAGATGTGCATGCAAATGGTGCTTTTGGCAGAACGCGCACGTGGATTTCTACCAAACGACGTGCTAAGCATGCCGATGCTGCTCTTTTTAGCACCCGCGCACGGATTTGTGCGAAAACGCGTTTTAAGCATGCACATGCATCTTTTGGTAGACGCGGATGAAGTTTTCTGCAAAACCACAAGATGTGCATGCAAATGGTGCTTTTGGCAGAACGCGCACGTGGATTTCTACCAAACGACGTGCTAAGCATGCCGATGCTGCTCCTTTTAGCACCCGCGCACGCATTTGTGCGAAAACGCGTTTTAAGCATGCACATGCATCTTTTGGTAGACGCGGATGAAGTTTTCTGCAAAACCACAAGATGTGCATGCAAATGGTTCTTTTGGCAGAACGCGCACGTGGATTTCTACCAAACGACGTGCTAAGCATGCCGATGCTGCTCTTTTTAGCACCCGCGCACGCATTTGTGCGAAAACGCGTTTTAAGCATGCACATGCATCTTTTGGTAGACGCGGATGAAGTTTTCTGCAAAACCACAAGATGTGCATGCAAATGGTGCTTTTTGCAGAACGCGCACGTGGATTTCTACCAAACGACGTGCTAAGCATGCCGATGCTGCTGTTTTTAGCACCCGCGCACGGATTTGTGCGAAAACGCGTTTTAAGCATGCACATGCATCTTTTGGTAGACGCGGATGAAGTTTTCTGCAAAACCACAAGATGTGCATGCAAATGGTGCTTTTGGCAGAACGCGCACGTGGATTTCTACCAAACGACGTGCTAAGCATGCCGATGCTGCTCTTTTTAGCACCCGCGCACGCATTTGTGCGAAAACGCGTTTTAGGAGGAAGCTTTAGCTCGGGCTCAACTCCAACGCGGCCTATTCAAATACATGTAAAATCGCAAAAGCGTTTTTCTGAGATAACCTCTGGACCGATTTTAATGAAATTTGTTGCATTTGAGAGAGAAAGTTAAATTCTAGTGACTGTTGGAAGCGGAATTTTGATTTAGGGCTTGAATTTTGTTAAAAGGATTTTCAAAAATTCAGACGTATGAAAAAAATAGAAGCACGAAGTTTACAAGCTAATAGCTCTGCATCAAGAACAGATATCGCGATTCTGTAAACGGCATCCATTAGACCATTCAAAGCGGACAAATTTGATATGTCAGTTTACATCTTACGTGATCTTGTTACGTTGTTTACGAAGGTTCTGCAAAAGTTGTAATTACACATCACTCCATTTTTTGAGGTTCATATGTAACATATCAATTTTGTCCGCTTTAGATGTGCTATCAGGTACAATTTACAGAATGGCGATATGATTTTTTCTTGCTGAGTTACGGAGTTGTAAACTTGATAGTTTCGTTTTCTGAAAATTTGTGATTTTTGCCAAATTTTTACAAAAATTTGACAACCTAAATCGAAAATTCGAAACCAACAGTCACTATATTTTAAGCTTTTCCTTTAAATGCAGCAAACCCCGTCAAATTTAGTGCAGTGGTTGCCGAGAAAAACGAATTCTCCTTTTACATGTATTTAGATAGGAGCACCCAAGCTAAAGCTTCCTCTTAAGCATGCACATGCATCTTTTGGTAGACGCGGATGAAGTTTTCTGCAAAACCACAAGATGTGCATGCAAATGGTACTTTTTGCAGAACGCGCACGTGGATTTCTACCAAACGACGTGCTAAGCATGCCGATGCTGCTCTTTTTAGCACCCGCGCACGGATTTGTGCGAAAACGCGTTTTAAGCATGCACATGCATCTTTTGGTAGACGCGGATGAAGTTTTCTGCAAAACCACAAGATGTGCATGCAAATGGGGCTTTTGGCAGAACGCGCACGTGGATTTCTACCAAACGACGTGCTAAGCATGCCGATGCTGCTCTTTTTAGCACCCGCGCACGGATTTGTGCGAAAACGCGTTTTAAGCATGCACATGCATCTTTTGGTAGACGCGAATGAAGTTTTCTGCAAAACCACAAGATGTGCATGCAAATGGTGCTTTTGGCAGAACGCGCACGTGGATTTCTACCAAACGACGTGCTAAGCATGCCGATGCTGCTCTTTTTAGCACCCGCGCACGGATTTGTGCGAAAACGCGTTTTAAGCATGCACATGCATCTTTTGGTAGACGCGGATGAAGTTTTCTGCAAAACCACAAGATGTGCATGCAAATGGTGCTTTTGGCAGAATGCGCACGTGGATTTCTACCAAACGACGTGCTAAGCATGCCGATGCTGCTCTTTTTAGCACCCGCGCACGGATTTGTGCGAAAACGCGTTTTAAGCATGCACATGCATCTTTTGTTAGACGCGGATGAAGTTTTCTGCAAAACCACAAGATGTGCATGCAAATGGTGCTTTTGGCAGAACGCGCACGTGGATTTCTACCAAACGACGTGCTAAGCATGCCGATGCTGCTCTTTTTAGCACCCGCGCACGGATTTGTGCGAAAACGCGTTTTAAGCATGCACATGCATCTTTTGGTAGACGCGGATGAAGTTTTCTGCAAAACCACAAGATGTGCCTGCAAATGGTGCTTTTGGCAGAACGCGCACGTGGATTTCTACCAAACGACGTGCTAAGCATGCCGATGCTGCTCTTTTTAGCACCCGCGCACGCATTTGTGCGAAAACGCGTTTTAAGCATGCACATGCATCTTTTGGTAGACGCGGATGAAGTTTTCTGCAAAACCACAAGATGTGCATGCAAATGATGCTTTTGGCAGAACGCGCACGTGGATTTCTACCAAACGACGTGCTAAGCATGCCGATGCTGCTCTTTTTAGCACCCGCGCACGGATTTGTGCGAAAACGCGTTTTAAGCATGCACATGCATCTTTTGGTAGACGCGGATGAAGTTTTCTGCAAAACCACAAGATGTGCATGCAAATGGTGCTTTTGGCAGAACGCGCACGTGGATTTCTACCAAACGACGTGCTAAGCATGCCGATGCTGCTCTTTTTAGCACCCGCGCACTCATTTGTGCGAAAACGCGTTTTAAGCATGCACATGCATCTTTTGGTAGACGCGGATGAAGTTTTCTGCAAAACCACAAGATGTGCATGCAAATGGTGCTTTTGGCAGAACGCGCACGTGGATTTCTACCAAACGACGTGCTAAGCATGCCGATGCTGCTCTTTTTAGCACCCGCGCACGGATTTGTGCGAAAACGCGTTTTAAGCATGCACATGCATCTTTTGGTAGACGTGGATGAAGTTTTCTGCAAAACCACAAGATGTGCATGCAAATGGTGCTTTTGGCAGAACGCGCACGTGGATTTCTACCAAACGACGTGCTAAGCATGCCGATACTGCTCTTTTTAGCACCCGCGCACGGATTTGTGCGAAAACGCGTTTTAAGCATGCACATGCATCTTTTGGTAGACGCGGATGAAGTTTTCTGCAAAACCACAAGATGTGCATGCAAATGGTGCTTTTGGCAGAACGCGCACGTGGATGTCTACCAAACGACGTGCTAAGCATGCCGATGCTGCTCTTTTTAGCACCCGCGCACGGATTTGTACGAAAACGCGTTTTAAGCATGCACATGCATCTTTTGGTAGACGCGGATGAAGTTTTCTGCAAAACCACAAGATGTGCATGCAAATGGTGCTTTTGGCAGAACGCGCACGTGGATTTCTACCAAACGACGTGCTAAGCATGCCGATGCTGCTCTTTTTAGCACCCGCGCACGCATTTGTGCGAAAACGCGTTTTAAGCATGCACATGCATCTTTTGGTAGACGCGGATGAAGTTTTCTGCAAAACCACAAGATGTGCATGCAAATGGTGCTTTTGGCAGAACGCGCACGTGGATTTCTACCAAACGACGTGCTAAGCATGCCGATGCTGCTCTTTTTAGCACCCGCGCACGGATTTGTGCGAAAACGCGTTTTAAGCACGCACATGCATCTTTAGGTAGACGCGGATGAAGTTTCCAGCAAAACCACAAGATGTGCATGCAAATGGTGCTTTTGGCAGAACGCGCACGTGGATTTCTACCAAACGACGTGCTAAGCATGCCGATGCTGCTCTTTTTAGCACCCGCGCACGCATTTGTGCGAAAACGCGTTTTAAGCAGGCACATGCATCTTTTGGTAGACGCGGATGAAGTTTTCTGCAAAACCACAAGATGTGCATGCAAATGGTGCTTTTGGCAGAACGCGCACGTGGATTTCTACCAAACGACGTGCTAAGCATGCCGATGCTGCTCTTTTTAGCACCCGCGCACGTATTTGTGCGAAAACGCGTTTTAAGCATGCACATGCATCTTTTGGTAGACGCGGATGAAGTTTTCTGCAAAACCACAAGATGTGCATGCAAATGGTGCTTTTGGCAGAACGCGCACGTGGATTTCTACCAAACGACGTGCTAAGCATGCCGATGCTGCTCCTTTTAGCACCCGCACACGCATTTGAGCGAAAACGCGTTTTAAGCATGCACATGCATCTTTTGGTAGACGCGGATGAAGTTTTCTGCAAAACCACAAGATGTGCATGCAAATGGTGCTTTTGGCAGAACGCGCACGTGGATTTCTACCAAACGACGTGCTAAGCATGCCGATGCTGCTCTTTTTAGCACCCGCGCACGGATTTGTGCGAAAACGCGTTTTAAGCATGCACATGCATCTTTTGGTAGACGCGGATGAAGTTTTCTGCAAAACCACAAGATGTGCATGCAAATGGGGCTTTTGGCAGAACGCGCACGTGGATTTCTACCAAACGACGTGCTAAGCATGCCGATGCTGCTCTTTTTAGCACCCGCGCACGGATTTGTGCGAAAACGCGTTTTAAGCATGCACATGCATCTTTTGGTAGACGCGAATGAAGTTTTCTGCAAAACCACAAGATGTGCATGCAAATGGTGCTTTTGGCAGAACGCGCACGTGGATTTCTACCAAACGACGTGCTAAGCATGCCGATGCTGCTCTTTTTAGCACCCGCGCACGGATTTGTGCGAAAACGCGTTTTAAGCATGCACATGCATCTTTTGGTAGACGCGGATGAAGTTTTCTGCAAAACCACAAGATGTGCATGCAAATGGTGCTTTTGGCAGAATGCGCACGTGGATTTCTACCAAACGACGTGCTAAGCATGCCGATGCTGCTCTTTTTAGCACCCGCGCACGGATTTGTGCGAAAACGCGTTTTAAGCATGCACATGCATCTTTTGTTAGACGCGGATGAAGTTTTCTGCAAAACCACAAGATGTGCATGCAAATGGTGCTTTTGGCAGAACGCGCACGTGGATTTCTACCAAACGACGTGCTAAGCATGCCGATGCTGCTCTTTTTAGCACCCGCGCACGGATTTGTGCGAAAACGCGTTTTAAGCATGCACATGCATCTTTTGGTAGACGCGGATGAAGTTTTCTGCAAAACCACAAGATGTGCCTGCAAATGGTGCTTTTGGCAGAACGCGCACGTGGATTTCTACCAAACGACGTGCTAAGCATGCCGATGCTGCTCTTTTTCTTTTTAGCACCCGCATTTGTGCGAAAACGCGTTTTAAGCATGCATATGCATCTTTTGGTAGACGCGGATGAAGTTTTCTGCAAAACCACAAGATGTGCATGCAAATGGTGCTTTTTGCAGAACGCGCACGTGGATTTCTACCAAACGACGTGCTAAGCATGCCGATGCTGCTCTTTTTAACACCCGCGCACGGATTTGTGCGAAAACGCGTTTTAAGCATGCACATGCATCTTTTGGTAGACGCGGATGAAGTTTTCTGCAAAACCACAAGATGTGCATGCAAATGGTGCTTTTGGCAGAATGCGCACGGGGATTTCTACCAAACGACGTGCTAAGCATGCCGATGCTGCTCTTTTTAGCACCCGCGCACGGATTTGTGCGAAAACGCGTTTTAAGCATGCACATGCATCTTTTGTTAGACGCGGATGAAGTTTTCTGCAAAACCACAAGATGTGCATGCAAATGGTGCTTTTGGCAGAACGCGCACGTGGATTTCTACCAAACGACGTGCTAAGCATGCCGATGCTGCTCTTTTTAGCACCCGCGCACGGATTTGTGCGAAAACGCGTTTTAAGCATGCACATGCATCTTTTGGTAGACGCGGATGAAGTTTTCTGCAAAACCAAAAGATGTGCCTGCAAATGGTGCTTTTGGCAGAACGCGCACGTGGATTTCTACCAAACGACGTGCTAAGCATGCCGATGCTGCTCTTTTTAGCACACGCGCACGCATTTGTGCGAAAACGCGTTTTAAGCATGCACATGCATCTTTTGGTAGACGCGGATGAAGTTTTCTGCAAAACCACAAGATGTGCATGCAAATGATGCTTTTGGCAGAACGCGCACGTGGATTTCTACCAAACGACGTGCTAAGCATGCCGATGCTGCTCTTTTTAGCACCCGCGCACGGATTTGTGCGAAAACGCGTTTTAAGCATGCACATGCATCTTTTGGTAGACGCGGATGAAGTTTTCTGCAAAACCACAAGATGTGCATGCAAATGGTGCTTTTGGCAGAACGCGCACGTGGATTTCTACCAAACGACGTGCTAAGCATGCCGATGCTGCTCTTTTTAGCACCCGCGCACGCATTTGTGCGAAAACGCGTTTTAAGCATGCACATGCATCTTTTGGTAGACGCGGATGAAGTTTTCTGCAAAACCACAAGATGTGCATGCAAATGGTGCTTTTGGCAGAACGCGCACGTGGATTTCTACCAAACGACGTGCTAAGCATGCCGATGCTGCTCTTTTTAGCACCCGCGCACGGAATTGTGCGAAAACGCGTTTTAAGCATGCACATGCATCTTTACGTAGACGCGGATGAAGTTTTCTGCAAAACCACAAGATGTGCATGCAAATGGTGCTTTTGGCAGAACGCGCACGTGGATTTCTACCAAACGACATGCTAAGCATGCCGATGCTGCTCTTTTTAGCACCCGCGCACGCATTTGTGCGAAAACGCTTTTTAAGCATGCACATGCATCTTTTGGTAGACGCGGATGAAGTTTTCTGCAAAACCACAAGATGTGCATGCAAATGGTGCTTTCGGCAGAACGCGCACGTGGATTTCTACCAAACGACGTGCTAAGCATGCCGATGCTGCTCTTTTTAGCACCCGCGCACGTATTTGTGCGAAAACGCGTTTTAAGCATGCACATGCATCTTTTGGTAGACGCGGATGAAGTTTTCTGCAAAACCACAAGATGTGCATGCAAATGGTGCTTTTGGCAGAACGCGCACGTGGATTTCTACCAAACGACGTGCTAAGCATGCCGATGCTGCTCCTTTTAGCACCCGCACACGCATTTGAGCGAAAACGCGTTTTAAGCATGCACATGCATCTTTTGGTAGACGCGGATGAAGTTTTCTGCAAAACCACAAGATGTGCATGCAAATGGTGCTTTTGGCAGAACGCGCACGTGGATTTCTACCAAACGACGTGCTAAGCATGCCGATGCTGCTCTTTTTAGCACCCGCGCACGCATTTGTGCGAAAACGCGTTTTAAGCATGCACATGCATCTTTTGGTAGACGCGGATGAAGTTTTCTGCAAAACCACAATATGTGCATGCAAATGGTGCTTTTTGCAGAACGCGCACGTGGATTTTTACCAAACGACGTGCTAAGCATGCCGATGCTGCTCTTTTTAGCACCCGCGCACGCATTTGTGCGAAAACGCGTTTTAAGCATGCCCATGCCTCTTTTGGTAGACGCGGATGAAGTTTTCTGCAAAACCACAAGATGTGCATGCAAATGGTGCTTTTTGCAGAACGCGCACGTGGATTTCTACCAAACGACGTGCTAACCATGCCGATGCTGCTCTTTTTAGCACCCGCGCACGGATTTGTGCGAAAACGCGTTTTAAGCATGCACATGCATCTTTTGGTAGACGCGGATGAAGTTTTCTGCAAAACCACAAGATGTGCATGCAAATGGTGCTTTTGGCAGAACGCGCACGTGGATTTCTACCAAACGACGTGCTAAGCATGCCGATGCTGCTCTTTTTAGCACCCGCGCACGGATTTGTGCGAAAACGCGTTTTAAGCATGCACATGCATCTTTAGGTAGACGCGGATGAAGTTTTCTGCAAAACCACAAGATGTGCATGCAAATGGTGCTTTTGGCAGAACGCGCACGTGGATTTCTACCAAACGACGTGCTAAGCATGCCGATGCTGCTCTTTTTAGCACCCGCGCACGCATTTGTGCGAAAACGCGTTTTAAGCATGCACATGCATCTTTTGGTAGACGCGGATGAAGTTTTCTGCAAAACCACAAGATGTGCATGCAAATGGTGCTTTTGGCAGAACGCGCATGTGGATTTCTACCAAACGACGTGCTAAGCATGCCGATGCTGCTCTTTTTAGCACCCGCATTTGTGCGAAAACGCGTTTTAAGCATGCACATGCATATTTTGGTAGACGCGGATGAAGTTTTCTGCAAAACCACAAGATGTGCATGCAAATGCTGCTTTTTGCAGAACGCGCACGTGGATTTCTACCAAACGACGTGCTAAGCATGCCGATGCTGCTCTTTTTAGCACCCGCGCACGGATTTGTGCGAAAACGCGTTTTAAGCATGCACATGCATCTTTTGGTAGACGCGGATGAAGTTTTCTGCAAAACCACAAGATGTGCATGCAAATGGTGCTTTTGGCAGAACGCGCACGTGGATTTCTACCAAACGTGGTGCTACGCATGCCGATGCTGCTCTTTTTAGCACCCGCGCACGGATTTGTGCGAAAACGCGTTTTTAGCATGCACATGCATCTTTTGGTAGACGCGGATGAAGTTTTCTGCAAAACCACAAGATGTGCATGCAAATGGTGCTTTTGGCAGAACGCGCACGTGGATTTCTACCAAACGACGTGCTAAGCATGCCGATGCTGCTCTTTTTAGCACCCGCGCACGGATTTGTGCGAAAACGCGTTTTAAGCATGCACATGCATCTTTTGGTAGACGCGGATGAAGTTTTCTGCAAAACCACAAGATGTGCATGCAAATGGTGCTTTTGGCAGAACGCGCACGTGGATTTCTACCAAACGACGTGCTAAGCATGCCGATGCTGCTCTTTTTAGCACCCGCGCACGCATTTGTGCGAAAACGCGTTTTAAGCATGCACATGCATCTTTTGGTAGACGCGGATGAAGTTTTCCGCAAAACCACAAGATGTGCATGCAAATGGTGCTTTTGGCAGAACGCGCACGTGGATTTCTACCAAACGACGTGCTAAGCATGCCGATGCTGCTCTTTTTAGCACCCGCGCCCGGATTTGTGCGAAAACGCGTTTTAAGCATGCACATGCATCTTTTGGTAGACGCGGATGAAGTTTTCTGCAAAACCACAATATGTGCATGCAAATGGTGCTTTTGGCAGAACGCGCACGTGGATTTCTACCAAACGACGTGCTAAGCATGCCGATGCTGCTCTTTTTAGCACCCGCATTTGTGCGAAAACGCGTTTTAAGCATGCACATGCATATTTTGGTAGACGCGGATGAAGTTTTCTGCAAAACCACAAGATGTGCATGCAAATGCTGCTTCTTGCAGAACGCGCACGTGGATTTCTACCAAACGACGTGCTAAGCATGCCGATGCTGCTCTTTTTAGCACCCGCGCACGGATTTGTGCGAAAACGCGTTTTAAGCATGCACATGCATCTTTTGGTAGACGCGGATGAAGTTTTCTGCAAAACCACAAGATGTGCATGCAAATGGTGCTTTTGGCAGAACGCGCACGTGGATTTCTACCAAACGACGTGCTAAGCATGCCGATGCTCCTCTTTTTAGCACCCGCGCACGGATTTGTGCGAAAACGCGTTTTTAGCATGCACATGCATCTTTTGGTAGACGCGGATGAAGTTTTCTGCAAAACCACAAGATGTGCATGCAAATGGTGCTTTTGGCAGAACGCGCACGTGGATTTCTACCAAACGACGTGCTAAGCATGCCGATGCTGCTCTTTTTAGCACCCGCGCACGGATTTGTGCGAAAACGCGTTTTAAGCATGCAAATGCATATTTTGGTAGACGCGGATGAAGTTTTCTGCAAAACCACAATATGTGCATGCAAATGGTGCTTTTGGCAGAACGCGCACGTGGATTTCTACCAAACGACGTGCTAAGCATGCCGATGCTGCTCTTTTTAGCACCCGCATTTGTGCGAAAACGCGTTTTAAGCATGCACATGCATATTTTGGTAGACGCGGATGAAGTTTTCTGCAAAACCACAAGATGTGCATGCAAATGCTGCTTCTTGCAGAACGCGCACGTGGATTTCTACCAAACGACGTGCTAAGCATGCCGATGCTGCTCTTTTTAGCACCCGCATTTGTGCGAAAACGCGTTTTAAGCATGCACATGCATATTTTGGTAGACGCAGATGAAGTTTTCTGCAAAACCACAAGATGTGCATGCAAATGCTGCTTTTTGCAGAACGCGCACGTGGATTTCTACCAAACGACGTGCTAAGCATGCCGATGCTGCTCTTTTTAGCACCCGCGGACGAATTTGTGCGAAAACGCGTTTTAAGCATGCACATGCATCTTTTGGTAGACGCGGATGAAGTTTTCTGCAAAACCACAAGATGTGCATGCAAATGGTGCTTTTGGCAGAACGCGCACGTGGATTTCTACCAAACGACGTGCTAAGCATGCCGATGCTGCTCTTTTTAGTACCCGCGCACGGATTTGTGCGAAAACGCGTTTTTAGCATGCACATGCATCTTTTGGTAGACGCGGATGAAGTTTTCTGCAAAACCACAAGATGTGCATGCAAATGGTGCTTTTGGCAGAACGCGCACGTGGATTTCTACCAAACGACGTGCTAAGCATGCCGATGCTGCTCTTTTTAGCACCCGCGCACGGATTTGTGCGAAAACGCGTTTTAAGCATGCACATGCATCTTTTGGTAGACGCGGATGAAGTTTTCTGCAAAACCACAATATGTGCATGCAAATGGTGCTTTTGGCAGAACGCGCACGTGGATTTCTACCAAACGACGTGCTAAGCATGCCGATGCTGCTCTTTTTAGCACCCGCATTTGTGCGAAAACGCGTTTTAAGCATGCACATGCATATTTTGGTAGATGCAGATGAAGTTTTCTGCAAAACCACAAGATGTGCATGCAAATGCTGCTTTTTGCAGAACGCGCACGTGGATTTCTACCAAACGACGTGCTAAGCATGCCGATGCTGCTCTTTTTAGCACCCGCGCACGAATTTGTGCGAAAACGCGTTTTAAGCATGCACATGCATCTTTTGGTAGACGCGGATGAAGTTTTCTGCAAAACCACAAGATGTGCATGCAAATGGTGCTTTTGGCAGAACGCGCACGTGGATTTCTACCAAACGACGTGCTAAGCATGCCGATGCTGCTCTTTTTAGCACCCGCGCACGGATTTGTGCGAAAACGCGTTTTTAGCATGCACATGCATCTTTTGGTAGACGCGGATGAAGTTTTCTGCAAAACCACAAGATGTGCATGCAAATGGTGCTTTTGGCAGAACGCGCACGTGGATTTCTACCAAACGACGTGCTAAGCATGCCGATGCTGCTCTTTTTAGCACCCGCGCACGCATTTGTGCGAAAACGCGTTTTAAGCATGCACATGCATCTTTTGGTAGACGCGGATGAAGTTTTCCGCAAAACCACAAGATGTGCATGCAAATTGTGCTTTTGGCAGAACGCGCACGTGGATTTCTACCAAACGACGTGCTAAGCATGCCGATGCTGCTCTTTTTAGCACCCGCATTTGTGCGAAAACGCGTTTTAAGCATGCACATGCATATTTTGGTAGACGCGGATGAAGTTTTCTGCAAAACCACAAGATGTGCATGCAAATGCTGCTTTTTGCAGAACGCGCACGTGGATTTCTACCAAACGACGTGCTAAGCATGCCGATGCTGCTCTTTTTAGCACCTGCGCACGGATTTGTGCGAAAACGCGTTTTAAGCATGCACATGCATCTTTTGGTAGACGCGGATGAAGTTTTCTGCAAAACCACAAGATGTGCATGCAAATGGTGCTTTTGGCAGAACGCGCACGTGGATTTCTACCAAACGACGTGCTAAGCATGCCGATGCTGCTCTTTTTAGCACCCGCGCACGGATTTGTGCGAAAACGCGTTTTAAGCATGCACATGCATCTTTTGGTAGACGCGGATGAAGTTTTCTGCAAAACCACAATATGTGCATGCAAATGGTGCTTTTGGCAGAACGCGCACGTGGATTTCTACCAAACGACGTGCTAAGCATGCCGATGCTGCTCTTTTTAGCACCCGCATTTGTGCGAAAACGCGTTTTAAGCATGCACATGCATATTTTGGTAGATGCAGATGAAGTTTTCTGCAAAACCACAAGATGTGCATGCAAATGCTGCTTTTTGCAGAACGCGCACGTGGATTTCTACCAAACGACGTGCTAAGCATGCCGATGCTGCTCTTTTTAGCACCCGCGCACGAATTTGTGCGAAAACGCGTTTTAAGCATGCACATGCATCTTTTGGTAGACGCGGATGAAGTTTTCTGCAAAACCACAAGATGTGCATGCAAATGGTGCTTTTGGCAGAACGCGCACGTGGATTTCTACCAAACGACGTGCTAAGCATGCCGATGCTGCTCTTTTTAGCACCCGCGCACGGATTTGTGCGAAAACGCGTTTTTAGCATGCACATGCATCTTTTGGTAGACGCGGATGAAGTTTTCTGCAAAACCACAAGATGTGCATGCAAATGGTGCTTTTGGCAGAACGCGCACGTGGATTTCTACCAAACGACGTGCTAAGCATGCCGATGCTGCTCTTTTTAGCACCCGCGCACGCATTTGTGCGAAAACGCGTTTTAAGCATGCACATGCATCTTTTGGTAGACGCGGATGAAGTTTTCCGCAAAACCACAAGATGTGCATGCAAATTGTGCTTTTGGCAGAACGCGCACGTGGATTTCTACCAAACGACGTGCTAAGCATGCCGATGCTGCTCTTTTTAGCACCCGCATTTGTGCGAAAACGCGTTTTAAGCATGCACATGCATATTTTGGTAGACGCGGATGAAGTTTTCTGCAAAACCACAAGATGTGCATGCAAATGCTGCTTTTTGCAGAACGCGCACGTGGATTTCTACCAAACGACGTGCTAAGCATGCCGATGCTGCTCTTTTTAGCACCTGCGCACGGATTTGTGCGAAAACGCGTTTTAAGCATGCACATGCATCTTTTGGTAGACGCGGATGAAGTTTTCTGCAAAACCACAAGATGTGCATGCAAATGGTGCTTTTGGCAGAACGCGCACGTGGATTTCTACCAAACGACGTGCTAAGCATGCCGATGCTGCTCTTTTTAGCACCCGCGCACGGATTTGTGCGAAAAGGCGTTTTTAGCATGCACATGCATCTTTTGGTAGACGCGGATGAAGTTTTCTGCAAAACCACAAGATGTGCATGCAAATGGTGCTTTTGGCAGAACGCGCACGTGGATTTCTACCAAACGACGTGCTAAGCATGCCGATGCTGCTCTTTTTAGCACCCGCGCACGGATTTGTGCGAAAACGCGTTTTAAGCATGCACATGCATCTTTTGGTAGACGCGGATGAAGTTTTCTGCAAAACCACAAGATGTGCATGCAAATGGTGCTTTTGGCAGAACGCGCACGTGGATTTCTACCAAACGACGTGCTAAGCATGCCGATGCTGCTCTTTTTAGCACCCGCGCACGCATTTGTGCGAAAACGCGTTTTAAGCATGCACATGCATCTTTTGGTAGACGCGGATGAAGTTTTCCGCAAAACCACAAGATGTGCATGCAAATGGTGCTTTTGGCAGAACGCGCACGTGGATTTCTACCAAACGACGTGCTAAGCATGCCGATGCTGCTCTTTTTAGCACCCGCGCACGGATTTGTGCGAAAACGCGTTTTAAGCATGCACATGCATCTTTTGGTAGACGCGGATGAAGTTTTCTGCAAAACCACAATATGTGCATGCAAATGGTGCTTTTGGCAGAACGCGCACGTGGATTTCTACCAAACGACGTGCTAAGCATGCCGATGCTGCTCTTTTTAGCACCCGCATTTGTGCGAAAACGCGTTTTAAGCATGCACATGCATATTTTGGTAGACGCGGATGAAGTTTTCTGCAAAACCACAAGATGTGCATGCAAATGCTGCTTCTTGCAGAACGCGCACGTGGATTTCTACCAAACGACGTGCTAAGCATGCCGATGCTGCTCTTTTTAGCACCCGCGCACGGATTTGTGCGAAAACGCGTTTTAAGCATGCAAATGCATATTTTGGTAGACGCGGATGAAGTTTTCTGCAAAACCACAAGATGTGCATGCAAATGGTGCTTTTGGCAGAACGCGCACGTGGATTTCTACCAAACGACGTGCTAAGCATGCCGATGCTGCTCTTTTTAGCACCCGCGCACGCATTTGTGCGAAAACGCGTTTTAAGCATGCACATGCATATTTTGGTAGACGCGGATGAAGTTTTCCACAAAACCACAAGATGTGCATGCAAATGGTGCTTTTGGCAGAACGCGCACGTGGATTTCTACCAAACGACGTGCTAAGCATGCCGATGCTGCTCTTTTTAGCACCCGCGCACGGATTTGTGCGAAAACGCGTTTTAAGCATGCACATGCATCTTTTGGTAGACGCGGATGAAGTTTTCTGCAAAACCACAATATGTGCATGCAAATGGTGCTTTTGGCAGAACGCGCACGTGGATTTCTACCAAACGACGTGCTAAGCATGCCGATGCTGCTCTTTTTAGCACCCGCATTTGTGCGAAAACGCGTTTTAAGCATGCACATGCATATTTTGGTAGACGCGGATGAAGTTTTCTGCAAGACCACAAGATGTGCATGCAAATGCTGCTTTTTGCAGAACGCGCACGTGGATTTCTACCAAACGACGTGCTAAGCATGCCGATGCTGCTCTTTTTAGCACCCGCGCACGGATTTGTGCGAAAACGCGTTTTAAGCATGCACATGCATCTTTTGGTAGACGCGGATGAAGTTTTCTGCAAAACCACAAGATGTGCATGCAAATGGTGCTTTTGGCAGAACGCGCACGTGGATTTCTACCAAACGACGTGCTAAGCATGCCGATGCTGCTCTTTTTAGCACCCGCGCACGGATTTGTGCGAAAACGCGTTTTTAGCATGCACATGCATCTTTTGGTAGACGCGGATGAAGTTTTCTGCAAAACCACAAGATGTGCATGCAAATGGTGCTTTTGGCAGAACGCGCACGTGGATTTCTACCAAACGACGTGCTAAGCATGCCGATGCTGCTCTTTTTAGCACCCGCGCACGGATTTGTGCGAAAACGCGTTTTAAGCATGCACATGCATCTTTTGGTAGACGCGGATGAAGTTTTCTGCAAAACCACAATATGTGCATGCAAATGGTGCTTTTGGCAGAACGCGCACGTGGATTTCTACCAAACGACGTGCTAAGCATGCCGATGCTGCTCTTTTTAGCACCCGCATTTGTGCGAAAACGCGTTTTAAGCATGCACATGCATATTTTGGTAGACGCAGATGAAGTTTTCTGCAAAACCACAAGATGTGCATGCAAATGCTGCTTTTTGCAGAACGCGCACGTGGATTTCTACCAAACGACGTGCTAAGCATGCCGATGCTGCTCTTTTTAGCACCCGCGCACGAATTTGTGCGAAAACGCGTTTTAAGCATGCACATGCATCTTTTGGTAGACGCGGATGAAGTTTTCTGCAAAACCACAAGATGTGCATGCAAATGGTGCTTTTGGCAGAACGCGCACGTGGATTTCTACCAAACGACGTGCTAAGCATGCCGATGCTGCTCTTTTTAGCACCCGCGCACGGATTTGTGCGAAAACGCGTTTTTAGCATGCACATGCATCTTTTGGTAGACGCGGATGAAGTTTTCTGCAAAACCACAAGATGTGCATGCAAATGGTGCTTTTGGCAGAACGCGCACGTGGATTTCTACCAAACGACGTGCTAAGCATGCCGATGCTGCTCTTTTTAGCACCCGCGCACGCATTTGTGCGAAAACGCGTTTTAAGCATGCACATGCATCTTTTGGTAGACGAGGATGAAGTTTTCCGCAAAACCACAAGATGTGCATGCAAATGGTGCTTTTGGCAGAACGCGCACGTGGATTTCTACCAAACGACGTGCTAAGCATGCCGATGCTGCTCTTTTTAGCACCCGCGCACGGATTTGTGCGAAAATGCGTTTTAAGCATGCACATGCATCTTTTGGTAGACGCGGATGAAGTTTTCTGCAAAACCACAAGATGTGCATGCAAATGGTGCTTTTGGCAGAACGCGCACGTGGATTTCTACCAAACGACGTGCTAAGCATGCCGATGCTGCTCTTTTTAGCACCCGCATTTGTGCGAAAACGCGTTTTAAGCATGCACATGCATATTTTGGTAGACGCGGATGAAGTTTTCTGCAAAACCACAAGATGTGCATGCAAATGCTGCTTCTTGCAGAACGCGCACGTGGATTTCTACCAAACGACGTGCTAAGCATGCCGATGCTGCTCTTTTTAGCACCCGCGCACGGATTTGTGCGAAAACGCGTTTTAAGCATGCAAATGCATATTTTGGTAGACGCGGATGAAGTTTTCTGCAAAACCACAAGATGTGCATGCAAATGGTGCTTTTGGCAGAACGCGCACGTGGATTTCTACCAAACGACGTGCTAAGCATGCCGATGCTGCTCTTTTTAGCACCCGCGCACGCATTTGTGCGAAAACGCGTTTTAAGCATGCACATGCATATTTTGGTAGACGCGGATGAAGTTTTCCACAAAACCACAAGATGTGCATGCAAATGGTGCTTTTGGCAGAACGCGCACGTGGATTTCTACCAAACGACGTGCTAAGCATGCCGATGCTGCTCTTTTTAGCACCCGCGCACGGATTTGTGCGAAAACGCGTTTTAAGCATGCACATGCATCTTTTGGTAGACGCGGATGAAGTTTTCTGCAAAACCACAATATGTGCATGCAAATGGTGCTTTTGGCAGAACGCGCACGTGGATTTCTACCAAACGACGTGCTAAGCATGCCGATGCTGCTCTTTTTAGCACCCGCATTTGTGCGAAAACGCGTTTTAAGCATGCACATGCATATTTTGGTAGACGCGGATGAAGTTTTCTGCAAGACCACAAGATGTGCATGCAAATGCTGCTTTTTGCAGAACGCGCACGTGGATTTCTACCAAACGACGTGCTAAGCATGCCGATGCTGCTCTTTTTAGCACCCGCGCACGGATTTGTGCGAAAACGCGTTTTAAGCATGCACATGCATCTTTTGGTAGACGCGGATGAAGTTTTCTGCAAAACCACAAGATGTGCATGCAAATGGTGCTTTTGGCAGAACGCGCACGTGGATTTCTACCAAACGACGTGCTAAGCATGCCGATGCTGCTCTTTTTAGCACCCGCGCACGGATTTGTGCGAAAACGCGTTTTTAGCATGCACATGCATCTTTTGGTAGACGCGGATGAAGTTTTCTGCAAAACCACAAGATGTGCATGCAAATGGTGCTTTTTTGGCAGAACGCGCACGTGGATTTCTACCAAACGACGTGCTAAGCATGCCGATGCTGCTCTTTTTAGCACCCGCGCACGGATTTGTGCGAAAACGCGTTTTAAGCATGCACATGCATCTTTTGGTAGACGCGGATGAAGTTTTCTGCAAAACCACAATATGTGCATGCAAATGGTGCTTTTGGCAGAACGCGCACGTGGATTTCTACCAAACGACGTGCTAAGCATGCCGATGCTGCTCTTTTTAGCACCCGCATTTGTGCGAAAACGCGTTTTAAGCATGCACATGCATATTTTGGTAGACGCAGATGAAGTTTTCTGCAAAACCACAAGATGTGCATGCAAATGCTGCTTTTTGCAGAACGCGCACGTGGATTTCTACCAAACGACGTGCTAAGCATGCCGATGCTGCTCTTTTTAGCACCCGCGCACGAATTTGTGCGAAAACGCGTTTTAAGCATGCACATGCATCTTTTGGTAGACGCGGATGAAGTTTTCTGCAAAACCACAAGATGTGCATGCAAATGGTGCTTTTGGCAGAACGCGCACGTGGATTTCTACCAAACGACGTGCTAAGCATGCCGATGCTGCTCTTTTTAGCACCCGCGCACGGATTTGTGCGAAAACGCGTTTTTAGCATGCACATGCATCTTTTGGTAGACGCGGATGAAGTTTTCTGCAAAACCACAAGATGTGCATGCAAATGGTGCTTTTGGCAGAACGCGCACGTGGATTTCTACCAAACGACGTGCTAAGCATGCCGATGCTGCTGTTTTTAGCACCCGCGCACGCATTTGTGCGAAAACGCGTTTTAAGCATGCACATGCATCTTTTGGTAGACGAGGATGAAGTTTTCCGCAAAACCACAAGATGTGCATGCAAATGGTGCTTTTGGCAGAACGCGCACGTGGATTTCTACCAAACGACGTGCTAAGCATGCCGATGCTGCTCTTTTTAGCACCCGCGCACGGATTTGTGCGAAAATGCGTTTTAAGCATGCACATGCATCTTTTGGTAGACGCGGATGAAGTTTTCTGCAAAACCACAAGATGTGCATGCAAATGGTGCTTTTGGCAGAACGCGCACGTGGATTTCTACCAAACGACGTGCTAAGCATGCCGATGCTGCTCTTTTAACACCCGCGCACGCATTTGTGCGAAAACGCGTTTTAAGCATGCACATGCATCTTTTGCTAGACGCGGATGAAGTTTTCCGCAAAACCACAAGATGTGCATGCAAATGGTGCTTTTGGCAGAACGCGCACGTGGATTTCTACCAAACGACGTGCTAAGCATGCCGATGCTGCTCTTTTTAGCACCCGCGCACGGATTTGTGCGAAAACGCGTTTTAAGCATGCACATGCATCTTTTGGTAGACGCGGATGAAGTTTTCTGCAAAACCACAAGATGTGCATGCAAATGGTGCTTTTGGCAGAACGCGCACGTGGATTTCTACCAAACGACGTGCTAAGCATGCCGATGCTGCTCTTTTTAGCACCCGCGCACGGATTTGTGCGAAAACGCGTTTTTAGCATGCACATGCATCTTTTGGTAGACGCGGATGAAGTTTTCTGCAAAACCACAAGATGTGCATGCAAATGGTGCTTTTGGCAGAACGCGCACGTGGATTTCTACCAAACGACGTGCTAAGCATGCCGATGCTGCTCTTTTTAGCACCCGCGCACGGATTTGTGCGAAAACGCGTTTTAAGCATGCACATGCATCTTTTGGTAGACGCGGATGAAGTTTTCTGCAAAACCACAAGATGTGCATGCAAATGGTGCTTTTGGCAGAACGCGCACGTGGATTTCTACCAAACGACGTGCTAAGCATGCCGATGCTGCTCTTTTAACACCCGCGCACGCATTTGTGCGAAAACGCGTTTTAAGCATGCACATGCATCTTTTGCTAGACGCGGATGAAGTTTTCCGCAAAACCACAAGATGTGCATGCAAATGGTGCTTTTGGCAGAACGCGCACGTGGATTTCTACCAAACGACGTGCTAAGCATGCCGATGCTGCTCTTTTTAGCACCCGCGCACGGATTTGTGTGAAAACGCGTTTTAAGCATGCACATGCATCTTTTGGTAGACGCGGATGAAGTTTTCTGCAAAACCACAAGATGTGCATGCAAATGGTGCTTTTGGCAGAACGCGCACTTGGATTTCTACCAAACGACGTGCTAAGCATGCCGATGCTGCTCTTTTTAGCACCCGTGCACGGATTTGTGCGAAAACGCGTTTTAAGCATGCACATGCATCTTTTGGTAGACGCGGATGAAGTTTTCTGCAAAACCACAAGATGTGCATGCAAATGGTGCTTTTGGCAGAACGCGCACGTGGATTTCTACCAAACGACGTGCTAAGCATGCCGATGCTGCTCTTTTTAGCACCCGCGCACGGATGTGTGCGAAAACGCGTTTTAAGCATGCACATGCATCTTTTGGTAGACGCGGATGAAGTTTTCTGCAAAACCACAAGATGTGCATGCAAATGGTGCTTTTTGCAGAACGCGCACGTGGATTTCTACCAAACGACGTGCTAAGCATGCCGATGCTGCTCTTTTTAGCACCCGCGCACGAATTTGTGCGAAAACGCTTTTTAAGCATGCACATGCATCTTTTGGTAGACGCGGATGAAGTTTTCTGCAAAACCACAAGATGTGCATGCAAATGGTGCTTTTGGCAGAACGCTCACGTGGATTTCTACCAAACGACGTGCTAAGCATGCCGATGCTGCTCTTTTTAGCACCCGCGCACGCATTTGTGCGAAAACGCGTTTTAAGCATGCACATGCATCTTTTGGTAGACGCGGATGAAGTTTTCTGCAAAACCACAAGATGTGCATGCAAATGGTGCTTTTGGCAGAACGCGCACGTGGATGTCTACCAAACGACGTGCTAAGCATGCCGATGCTGCTCTTTTTAGCACCCGCGCACGGATTTGTGCGAAAACGCGTTTTTAGTATGCACATGCATCTTTTGGTAGACGCGGATGAAGTTTTCTGCAAAACCACAAGATGTGCATGCAAATGGTGCTTTTGGCAGAACGCGCACGTGGATTTCTACCAAACGACGTGCTAAGCATGCCGATGCTGCTGTTTTTAGCACCCGCGCACGCATTTGTGCGAAAACGCGTTTTAAGCATGCACATGCATCTTTTGGTAGACGAGGATGAAGTTTTCCGCAAAACCACAAGATGTGCATGCAAATGGTGCTTTTGGCAGAACGCGCACGTGGATTTCTACCAAACGACGTGCTAAGCATGCCGATGCTGCTCTTTTTAGCACCCGCATTTGTGCGAAAACGCGTTTTAAGCATGCACATGCATATTTTGGTAGACGCGGATGAAGTTTTCTGCAAAACCGCAAGATGTGCATGCAAATGCTGCTTTTTGCAGAACGCGCACGTGGATTTCTACCAAACGACGTGCTAAGCATGCCGATGCTGCTCTTTTTAGCACCCGCGCACGGATTTGTGCGAAAACGCGTTTTAAGCATGCACATGCATCTTTTGGTAGACGCGGATGAAGTTTTCTGCAAAACCACAAGATGTGCATGCAAATGGTGCTTTTGGCAGAACGCGCACGTGGATTTCTACCAAACGACGTGCTAAGCATGCCGATGCTGCTCTTTTTAGCACCCGCGCACGGATTTGTGCGAAAACGCGTTTTTAGCATGCGCATGCATCTTTTGGTAGACGCGGATGAAGTTTTCTGCAAAACCACAAGATGTGCATGCAAATGGTGCTTTTGGCAGAACGCGCACGTGGATTTCTACCAAACGACGTGCTAAGCATGCCGATGCTGCTCTTTTTAGCACCCGCGCACGGATTTGTGCGAAAACGCGTTTTAAGCATGCACATGCATCTTTTGGTAGACGCGGATGAAGTTTTCTGCAAAACCACAAGATGTGCATGCAAATGGTGCTTTTGGCAGAACGCGCACGTGGATTTCTACCAAACGACGTGCTAAGCATGCCGATGCTGCTCTTTTAACACCCGCGCACGCATTTGTGCGAAAACGCGTTTTAAGCATGCACATGCATCTTTTGCTAGACGCGGATGAAGTTTTCCGCAAAACCACAAGATGTGCATGCAAATGGTGCTTTTGGCAGAACGCGCACGTGGATTTCTACCAAACGACGTGCTAAGCATGCCGATGCTGCTCTTTTTAGCACCCGCGCACGGATTTGTGTGAAAACGCGTTTTAAGCATGCACATGCATCTTTTGGTAGACGCGGATGAAGTTTTCTGCAAAACCACAAGATGTGCATGCAAATGGTGCTTTTGGCAGAACGCGCACTTGGATTTCTACCAAACGACGTGCTAAGCATGCCGATGCTGCTCTTTTTAGCACCCGTGCACGGATTTGTGCGAAAACGCGTTTTAAGCATGCACATGCATCTTTTGGTAGACGCGGATGAAGTTTTCTGCAAAACCACAAGATGTGCATGCAAATGGTGCTTTTGGCAGAACGCGCACGTGGATTTCTACCAAACGACGTGCTAAGCATGCCGATGCTGCTCTTTTTAGCACCCGCGCACGGATGTGTGCGAAAACGCGTTTTAAGCATGCACATGCATCTTTTGGTAGACGCGGATGAAGTTTTCTGCAAAACCACAAGATGTGCATGCAAATGGTGCTTTTTGCAGAACGCGCACGTGGATTTCTACCAAACGACGTGCTAAGCATGCCGATGCTGCTCTTTTTAGCACCCGCGCACGAATTTGTGCGAAAACGCTTTTTAAGCATGCACATGCATCTTTTGGTAGACGCGGATGAAGTTTTCTGCAAAACCACAAGATGTGCATGCAAATGGTGCTTTTGGCAGAACGCTCACGTGGATTTCTACCAAACGACGTGCTAAGCATGCCGATGCTGCTCTTTTTAGCACCCGCGCACGCATTTGTGCGAAAACGCGTTTTAAGCATGCACATGCATCTTTTGGTAGACGCGGATGAAGTTTTCTGCAAAACCACAAGATGTGCATGCAAATGGTGCTTTTGGCAGAACGCGCACGTGGATTTCTACCAAACGACGTGCTAAGCATGCCGATGCTGCTCTTTTTAGCACCCGCGCACGCATTTGTGCGAAAACGCGTTTTAAGAGGAAGCTTCAGCTCGGGCTCAACTCCAACGCGGCCTATTCAAATACATGTAAAAACGCAAAAGCGTTTTTCTGAGATAACCTCTGGACCGATTTTAATTAAATTTGTTGAATTTGAGAGAGAAAGTTAAATTCTAGTGACTGTTGGAAGCGGAATTTTGATTTAGGGCTTGAATTTTGTTAAAAGGATTTTCAAAAATTCAGACGTATGAAAAAAATAGAAGCACGAAGTTTACAAGCTAATAGCTCTGCATCAAGAACAGATATCGCGATTCTGTAAACGGCATCCATTAGACCATTCAAAGCGGACAAATTTGATATGTCAGTTTACATCTTACATGATCTTGTTACGTTGTTTACGAAGGCTCTGCAAAAGTTGTAATTACACATTACTCCATTTTTTGAGGTTCATATGTAACATATCAATTTTGTCCGCTTTAGATGTGCTATCAGGTACAATTTACAGAATGGCGATATGATTTTTTCTTGCTGAGTTACGGAGTTGTAAACTTGAAAGTTTCGTTTTCTGAAAATTTGCGATTTTTGCCAAATTTTTACAAAAATTTGACGACCTAAATCGAAAATTCGAAACCAACAGTCACTATATTTTAAGCTTTTCTATTAAATGCAGCAAACCCCGTCAAATTTAGTGCAGTGGTTGCCGAGAAAAACGAATTCTCCTTTTACATGTATTTAGATAGGAGCACCCAAGCTAAAGCTTCCTCTTAAGCATGCACATGCATCTTTTGGTAGACGCGGATGAAGTTTTCTGCAAAACCACAAGATGTGCATGCAAATGGTGCTTTTGGCAGAACGCGCACGTGGATTTCTACCAAACGACGTGCTAAGCATGCCGATGCTGCTCTTTTTAGCACCCGCGCACGGATTTGTGCGAAAACGCGTTTTAAGCATGCACATGCATCTTTTGGTAGACGCGGATGAAGTTTTCTGCAAAACCACAAGATGTGCATGCAAATGGTGCTTTTGGCAGAACGCGCACGTGGATTTCTACCAAACGACGTGCTAAGCATGCCGATGCTGCTCCTTTTAGCACCCGCGCACGCATTTGTGCGAAAACGCGTTTTAAGCATGCACATGCATCTTTTGGTAGACGCGGATGAAGTTTTCTGCAAAACCACAAGATGTGCATGCAAATGCTGCTTTTTGCAGAACGCGCACGTGGATTTCTACCAAACGACGTGCTAAGCATGCCGATGCTGCTCTTTTTAGCACCCGCGCACGGATTTGTGCGAAAGCGCGTTTTAAGCATGCACATGCATCTTTTGGTAGACGCGGATGAAGTTTTCTGCAAAACCACAAGATGTGCATGCAAATGGTGCTTTTGGCAGAACGCGCACGTGGATTTCTACCAAACGACGTGCTAAGCATGCCGATGCTGCTCTTTTTAGCACCCGCGCACGGATTTGTGTGAAAACGCGTTTTTAGCATGCACATGCATCTTGGTAGACGCGGATGAAGTTTTCTGCAAAACCACAAGATGTGCATGCAAATGGTGCTTTTGGCAGAACGCGCACGTGGATTTCTACCAAACGACGTGCTAAGCATGCCGATGCTGCTCTTTTAACACCCGCGCACGCATTTGTGCGAAAACGCGTTTTAAGCATGCACATGCATCTTTTGCTAGACGCGGATGAAGTTTTCCGCAAAACCACAAGATGTGCATGCAAATGGTGCTTTTGGCAGAACGCGCACGTGGATTTTTACCAAACGACGTGCTAAGCATGCCGATGCTGCTCTTTTTAGCACCCGCGCACGGATTTGTGTGAAAACGCGTTTTAAGCATGCACATGCATCTTTTGGTAGACGCGGATGAAGTTTTCTGCAAAACCACAAGATGTGCATGCAAATGGTGCTTTTGGCAGAACGCGCACTTGGATTTCTACCAAACGACGTGCTAAGCATGCCGATGCTGCTCTTTTTAGCACCCGTGCACGGATTTGTGCGAAAACGCGTTTTAAGCATGCACATGCATCTTTTGGTAGACGCGGATGAAGTTTTCTGCAAAACCACAAGATGTGCATGCAAATGGTGCTTTTGGCAGAACGCGCACGTGGATTTCTACCAAACGACGTGCTAAGCATGCCGATGCTGCTCTTTTTAGCACCCGCGCACGGATGTGTGCGAAAACGCGTTTTAAGCATGCACATGCATCTTTTGGTAGACGCGGATGAAGTTTTCTGCAAAACCACAAGATGTGCATGCAAATGGTGCTTTTTGCAGAACGCGCACGTGGATTTCTACCAAACGACGTGCTAAGCATGCCGATGCTGCTCTTTTTAGCACCCGCGCACGAATTTGTGCGAAAACGCTTTTTAAGCATGCACATGCATCTTTTGGTAGACGCGGATGAAGTTTTCTGCAAAACCACAAGATGTGCATGCAAATGGTGCTTTTGGCAGAACGCTCACGTGGATTTCTACCAAACGACGTGCTAAGCATGCCGATGCTGCTCTTTTTAGCACCCGCGCACGCATTTGTGCGAAAACGCGTTTTAAGCATGCACATGCATCTTTTGGTAGACGCGGATGAAGTTTTCTGCAAAACCACAAGATGTGCATGCAAATGGTGCTTTTGGCAGAACGCGCACGTGGATTTCTACCAAACGACGTGCTAAGCATGCCGATGCTGCTCTTTTTAGCGCCCGCGCACGGATTTGTGCGAAAACGCGTTTTTAGCATGCACATGCATCTTTTGGTAGACGCGGATGAAGTTTTCTGCAAAACCACAAGATGTGCATGCAAATGGTGCTTTTGGCAGAACGCGCACGTGGATTTCTACCAAACGACGTGCTAAGCATGCCGATGCTGCTCTTTTTAGCACCCGCGCACGCATTTGTGCGAAAACGCGTTTTAAGCATGCACATGCATCTTTTGGTAGACGAGGATGAAGTTTTCCGCAAAACCACAAGATGTGCATGCAAATGGTGCTTTTGGCAGAACGCGCACGTGGATTTCTACCAAACGACGTGCTAAGCATGCCGATGCTGCTCTTTTTAGCACCCGCATTTGTGCGAAAACGCGTTTTAAGCATGCACATGCATATTTTGGTAGACGCGGATGAAGTTTTCTGCAAAACCGCAAGATGTGCATGCAAATGCTGCTTTCTGCAGAACGCGCACGTGGATTTCTACCAAACGACGTGCTAAGCATGCCGATGCTGCTCTTTTTAGCACCCGCGCACGGATTTGTGCGAAAACGCGTTTTAAGCATGCACATGCATCTTTTGGTAGACGCGGATGAAGTTTTCTGCAAAACCACAAGATGTGCATGCAAATGGTGCTTTTGGCAGAACGCGCACGTGGATTTCTACCAAACGACGTGCTAAGCATGCCGATGCTGCTCTTTTTAGCACCCGCGCACGGATTTGTGCGAAAACGCGTTTTTAGCATGCACATGCATCTTTTGGTAGACGCGGATGAAGTTTTCTGCAAAACCACAAGATGTGCATGCAAATGGTGCTTTTGGCAGAACGCGCACGTGGATTTCTACCAAACGACGTGCTAAGCATGCCGATGCTGCTCTTTTTAGCACCCGCGCACGGATTTGTGCGAAAACGCGTTTTAAGCATGCACATGCATCTTTTGGTAGACGCGGATGAAGTTTTCTGCAAAACCACAAGATGTGCATGCCAATGGTGCTTTTTGCAGAACGCGGACGTGGATTTCTACCAAACGACGTGCTAAGCATGCCGATGCTGCTCTTTTTAGCACCCGCGCGCGCATTTGTGCGAAAACGCGTTTTAAGCATGCACATGCATCTTTTGGTAGACGCGGATGAAGTTTTCTGCAAAACCACAAGATGTGCATGCAAATGGTGCTTTTTGCAGAACGCGCACGTGGATTTCTACCAAACGACGTGCTAAGCATGCCGATGCTGCTCTTTTTAGCACCCGCGCACGGATTTGTGCGAAAACGCGTTTTAAGCATGCACATGCATCTTTTGGTAGACGTGGATGAAGTTTTCTGCAAAACCACAAGATGTGCATGCAAATGGTGCTTTTGGCAGAACGCGCACGTGGATTTCTACCAAACGACGTGCTAAGCATGCCGATGCTGCTCTTTTTAGCACCCGCACACGGATTTGTGCGAAAACGCGTTTTTAGCATGCACATGCATCTTTTGGTAGACGCGGATGAAGTTTTCTGCAAAACCACAAGATGTGCATGCAAATGGTGCTTTTGGCAGAACGCGCACGTGGATTTCTACCAAACGACGTGCTAAGCATGCCGATGCTGCTCTTTTTAGCACCCGCGCACGGATTTGTGCGAAAACGCGTTTTAAGCATGCACATGCATCTTTTGGTAGACGCGGATGAAGTTTTCTGCAAAACCACAAGATGTGCATGCAAATGGTGCTTTTGGCAGAACGCGCACGTGGATTTTTACCAAACGACGTGCTAAGCATGCCGATGCTGCTCTTTTTAGCACCCGCGCACGCATTTGTGCGAAAACGCGTTTTTAGCATGCACATGCATCTTTTGGTAGACGCGGATGAAGTTTTCTGCAAAACCACAAGATGTGCATGCAAATGGTGCTTTTGGCAGAACGGGCACGTGGATTTCTACCAAACGACGTGCTAAGCATGCCGATGCTGCTCTTTTTAGCACCCGCGCACGCATTTGTGCGAAAACGCGTTCTAAGCATGCACATGCATCTTTTGGTAGACGCGGATGAAGCTTTCCGCAAAACCACAAGATGTGCATGCAAATGGTGCTTTTGGCAGAACGCGCACGTGGATTTCTACCAAACGACGTGCTAAGCATGCCGATGCTCCTCTTTTTAGCACCCGCATTTGTGCGAAAACGCGTTTTAAGCATGCACATGCATATTTTGGTAGACGCGGATGAAGTTTTCTGCAAAACCACAAGATGTGCATGCAAATGCTGCTTTTTGCAGAACGCGCACGTGGATTTCTACCAAACGACGTGCTAAGCATGCCGATGCTGCTCTTTTTAGCACCCGCGCACGGATTTGTGCGAAAGCGCGTTTTAAGCATGCACATGCATCTTTTGGTAGACGCGGATGAAGTTTTCTGCAAAACCACAAGATGTGCATGCAAATGGTGCTTTTGGCAGAACGCGCACGTGGATTTCTACCAAACGACGTGCTAAGCATGCCGATGCTGCTCTTTTTAGCACCCGCGCACGGATTTGTGTGAAAACGCGTTTTTAGCATGCACATGCATCTTGGTAGACGCGGATGAAGTTTTCTGCAAAACCACAAGATGTGCATGCAAATGGTGCTTTTGGCAGAACGCGCACGTGGATTTCTACCAAACGACGTGCTAAGCATGCCGATGCTGCTCTTTTAACACCCGCGCACGCATTTGTGCGAAAACGCGTTTTAAGCATGCACATGCATCTTTTGCTAGACGCGGATGAAGTTTTCCGCAAAACCACAAGATGTGCATGCAAATGGTGCTTTTGGCAGAACGCGCACGTGGATTTTTACCAAACGACGTGCTAAGCATGCCGATGCTGCTCTTTTTAGCACCCGCGCACGGATTTGTGTGAAAACGCGTTTTAAGCATGCACATGCATCTTTTGGTAGACGCGGATGAAGTTTTCTGCAAAACCACAAGATGTGCATGCAAATGGTGCTTTTGGCAGAACGCGCACTTGGATTTCTACCAAACGACGTGCTAAGCATGCCGATGCTGCTCTTTTTAGCACCCGTGCACGGATTTGTGCGAAAACGCGTTTTAAGCATGCACATGCATCTTTTGGTAGACGCGGATGAAGTTTTCTGCAAAACCACAAGATGTGCATGCAAATGGTGCTTTTGGCAGAACGCGCACGTGGATTTCTACCAAACGACGTGCTAAGCATGCCGATGCTGCTCTTTTTAGCACCCGCGCACGGATGTGTGCGAAAACGCGTTTTAAGCATGCACATGCATCTTTTGGTAGACGCGGATGAAGTTTTCTGCAAAACCACAAGATGTGCATGCAAATGGTGCTTTTTGCAGAACGCGCACGTGGATTTCTACCAAACGACGTGCTAAGCATGCCGATGCTGCTCTTTTTAGCACCCGCGCACGAATTTGTGCGAAAACGCTTTTTAAGCATGCACATGCATCTTTTGGTAGACGCGGATGAAGTTTTCTGCAAAACCACAAGATGTGCATGCAAATGGTGCTTTTGGCAGAACGCTCACGTGGATTTCTACCAAACGACGTGCTAAGCATGCCGATGCTGCTCTTTTTAGCACCCGCGCACGCATTTGTGCGAAAACGCGTTTTAAGCATGCACATGCATCTTTTGGTAGACGCGGATGAAGTTTTCTGCAAAACCACAAGATGTGCATGCAAATGGTGCTTTTGGCAGAACGCGCACGTGGATTTCTACCAAACGACGTGCTAAGCATGCCGATGCTGCTCTTTTTAGCACCCGCGCACGGATTTGTGCGAAAACGCGTTTTTAGCATGCACATGCATCTTTTGGTAGACGCGGATGAAGTTTTCTGCAAAACCACAAGATGTGCATGCAAATGGTGCTTTTGGCAGAACGCGCACGTGGATTTCTACCAAACGACGTGCTAAGCATGCCGATGCTGCTCTTTTTAGCACCCGCGCACGCATTTGTGCGAAAACGCGTTTTAAGCATGCACATGCATCTTTTGGTAGACGAGGATGAAGTTTTCCGCAAAACCACAAGATGTGCATGCAAATGGTGCTTTTGGCAGAACGCGCACGTGGATTTCTACCAAACGACGTGCTAAGCATGCCGATGCTGCTCTTTTTAGCACCCGCATTTGTGCGAAAACGCGTTTTAAGCATGCACATGCATATTTTGGTAGACGCGGATGAAGTTTTCTGCAAAACCGCAAGATGTGCATGCAAATGCTGCTTTCTGCAGAACGCGCACGTGGATTTCTACCAAACGACGTGCTAAGCATGCCGATGCTGCTCTTTTTAGCACCCGCGCACGGATTTGTGCGAAAACGCGTTTTAAGCATGCACATGCATCTTTTGGTAGACGCGGATGAAGTTTTCTGCAAAACCACAAGATGTGCATGCAAATGGTGCTTTTGGCAGAACGCGCACGTGGATTTCTACCAAACGACGTGCTAAGCATGCCGATGCTGCTCTTTTTAGCACCCGCGCACGGATTTGTGCGAAAACGCGTTTTTAGCATGCACATGCATCTTTTGGTAGACGCGGATGAAGTTTTCTGCAAAACCACAAGATGTGCATGCAAATGGTGCTTTTGGCAGAACGCGCACGTGGATTTCTACCAAACGACGTGCTAAGCATGCCGATGCTGCTCTTTTTAGCACCCGCGCACGGATTTGTGCGAAAACGCGTTTTAAGCATGCACATGCATCTTTTGGTAGACGCGGATGAAGTTTTCTGCAAAACCACAAGATGTGCATGCAAATGGTGCTTTTGGCAGAACGCGCACGTGGATTTCTACCAAACGACGTGCTAAGCATGCCGATGCTGCTCTTTTAACACCCGCGCACGCATTTGTGCGAAAACGCGTTTTAAGCATGCACATGCATCTTTTGCTAGACGCGGATGAAGTTTTCCGCAAAACCACAAGATGTGCATGCAAATGGTGCTTTTGGCAGAACGCGCACGTGGATTTCTACCAAACGACGTGCTAAGCATGCCGATGCTGCTCTTTTTAGCACCCGCGCACGGATTTGTGTGAAAACGCGTTTTAAGCATGCACATGCATCTTTTGGTAGACGCGGATGAAGTTTTCTGCAAAACCACAAGATGTGCATGCAAATGGTGCTTTTGGCAGAACGCGCACTTGGATTTCTACCAAACGACGTGCTAAGCATGCCGATGCTGCTCTTTTTAGCACCCGTGCACGGATTTGTGCGAAAACGCGTTTTAAGCATGCACATGCATCTTTTGGTAGACGCGGATGAAGTTTTCTGCAAAACCACAAGATGTGCATGCAAATGGTGCTTTTGGCAGAACGCGCACGTGGATTTCTACCAAACGACGTGCTAAGCATGCCGATGCTGCTCTTTTTAGCACCCGCGCACGGATGTGTGCGAAAACGCGTTTTGAGCATGCACATGCATCTTTTGGTAGACGCGGATGAAGTTTTCTGCAAAACCACAAGATGTGCATGCAAATGGTGCTTTTTGCAGAACGCGCACGTGGATTTCTACCAAACGACGTGCTAAGCATGCCGATGCTGCTCTTTTTAGCACCCGCGCACGAATTTGTGCGAAAACGCTTTTTAAGCATGCACATGCATCTTTTGGTAGACGCGGATGAAGTTTTCTGCAAAACCACAAGATGTGCATGCAAATGGTGCTTTTGGCAGAACGCTCACGTGGATTTCTACCAAACGACGTGCTAAGCATGCCGATGCTGCTCTTTTTAGCACCCGCGCACGCATTTGTGCGAAAACGCGTTTTAAGCATGCACATGCATCTTTTGGTAGACGCGGATGAAGTTTTCTGCAAAACCACAAGATGTGCATGCAAATGGTGCTTTTGGCAGAACGCGCACGTGGATTTCTACCAAACGACGTGCTAAGCATGCCGATGCTGCTCTTTTTAGCACCCGCGCACGCATTTGTGCGAAAACGCGTTTTAAGAGGAAGCTTCAGCTCGGGCTCAACTCCAACGCGGCCTATTCAAATACATGTAAAAACGCAAAAGCGTTTTTCTGAGATAACCTCTGGACCGATTTTAATTAAATTTGTTGAATTTGAGAGAGAAAGTTAAATTCTAGTGACTGTTGGAAGCGGAATTTTGATTTAGGGCTTGAATTTTGTTAAAAGGATTTTCAAAAATTCAGACGTATGAAAAAAATAGAAGCACGAAGTTTACAAGCTAATAGCTCTGCATCAAGAACAGATATCGCGATTCTGTAAACGGCATCCATTAGACCATTCAAAGCGGACAAATTTGATATGTCAGTTTACATCTTACGTGATCTTGTTACGTTGTTTACGAAGGCTCTGCAAAAGTTGTAATTACACATTACTCCATTTTTTGAGGTTCATATGTAACATATCAATTTTGTCCGCTTTAGATGTGCTATCAGGTACAATTTACAGAATGGCGATATGATTTTTTCTTGCTGAGTTACGGAGTTGTAAACTTGAAAGTTTCGTTTTCTGAAAATTTGCGATTTTTGCCAAATTTTTACAAAAATTTGACGACCTAAATCGAAAATTCGAAACCAACAGTCACTATATTTTAAGCTTTTCTTTTAAATGCAGCAAACCCCGTCAAATTTAGTGCAGTGGTTGCCGAGAAAAACGAATTCTCCTTTTACATGTATTTAGATAGGAGCACCCAAGCTAAAGCTTCCTCTTAAGCATGCACATGCATCTTTTGGTAGACGCGGATGAAGTTTTCTGCAAAACCACAAGATGTGCATGCAAATGGTGCTTTTTGCAGAACGCGCACGTGGATTTCTACCAAACGACTTGCTAAGCATGCCGATGCTGCTCTTTTTAGCACCCGCGCACGGATTTGTGCGAAAACGCGTTTTAAGCATGCTCATGCATCTTTTGGTAGACGCGGATGAAGTTTTCTGCAAAACCACAAGATGTGCATGCAAATGGTGCTTTTGGCAGAACGCGCACGTGGATTTCTACCAAACGACGTGCTAAGCATGCCGATGCTGCTCTTTTTAGCACCCGTGCACGGATTTGTGCGAAAACGCGTTTTAAGCATGCACATGCATCTTTTGGTAGACGCGGATGAAGTTTTCTGCAAAACCACAAGATGTGCATGCAAATGGTGCTTTTGGCAGAACGCGCACGTGGATTTCTACCAAACGACGTGCTAAGCATGCCGATGCTGCTCTTTTTAGCACCCGCGCACGGATTTGTGCGAAAACGCGTTTTAAGCATGCACATGCATCTTTTGGTAGACGCAGATGAAGTTTTCTGCAAAACCACAAGATGTGCATGCAAATGGTGCTTTTGGCAGAACGCGCACGTGGATTTCTACCAAACGACGTGCTAAGCATGCCGATGCTGCTCCTTTTAGCACCCGCGCACGCATTTGTGCGAAAACGCGTTTTAAGCATGCACATGCATCTTTTGGTAGACGCGGATGAAGTTTTCTGCAAAACCACAAGATGTGCATGCAAATGGTGCTTTTGGCAGAACGCGCACGTGGATTTCTACCAAACGACGTGCTAAGCATGCCGATGCTGCTCTTTTTAGCACCCGCGCACGCATTTGTGCGAAAACGCGTTTTAAGCATGCACATGCATCTTTTGGTAGATGCGGATGAAGTTTTCTGCAAAACCACAAGATGTGCATGCCAATGGTGCTTTTTGCAGAACGCGGACGTGGATTTCTACCAAACGACGTGCTAAGCATGCCGATGCTGCTCTTTTTAGCACCCGCGCGCGCATTTGTGCGAAAACGCGTTTTAAGCATGCACATGCATCTTTTGGTAGACGCGGATGAAGTTTTCTGCAAAACCACAAGATGTGCATGCAAATGGTGCTTTTTGCAGAACGCGCACGTGGATTTCTACCAAACGACGTGCTAAGCATGCCGATGCTGCTCTTTTTAGCACCCGCGCACGGATTTGTGCGAAAACGCGTTTTAAGCATGCACATGCATCTTTTGGTAGACGCGGATGAAGTTTTCTGCAAAACCACAAGATGTGCATGCAAATGGTGCTTTTGGCAGAACGCGCACGTGGATTTCTACCAAACGACGTGCTAAGCATGCCGATGCTGCTCTTTTTAGCACCCGCGCACGGATTTGTGCGAAAACGCGTTTTAAGCATGCACATGCATCTTTTGGTAGACGCGGATGAAGTTTTCTGCAAAACCACAAGATGTGCATGGAAATGGTGCTTTTGGCAGAACGCGCACGTGGATTTCTACCAAACGACGTGCTAAGCATGCCGATGCTGCTCTTTTTAGCACCCGCACACGGATTTGTGCGAAAACGCGTTTTTAGCATGCACATGCATCTTTTGGTAGACGCGGATGAAGTTTTCTGCAAAACCACAAGATGTGCATGCAAATGGTGCTTTTGGCAGAACGCGCACGTGGATTTCTACCAAACGACGTGCTAAGCATGCCGATGCTGCTCTTTTTAGCACCCGCGCACGGATTTGTGCGAAAACGCGTTTTAAGCATGCACATGCATCTTTTGGTAGACGCGGATGAAGTTTTCTGCAAAACCACAAGATGTGCATGCAAATGGTGCTTTTGGCAGAACGCGCACGTGGATTTTTACCAAACGACGTGCTAAGCATGCCGATGCTGCTCTTTTTAGCACCCGCGCACGCATTTGTGCGAAAACGCGTTTTTAGCATGCACATGCATCTTTTGGTAGACGCGGATGAAGTTTTCTGCAAAACCACAAGATGTGCATGCAAATGGTGCTTTTGGCAGAACGCGCACGTGGATTTCTACCAAACGACGTGCTAAGCATGCCGATGCTGCTCTTTTTAGCACCCGCGCACGCATTTGTGCGAAAACGCGTTCTAAGCATGCACATGCATCTTTTGGTAGACGCGGATGAAGTTTTCCGCAAAACCACAAGATGTGCATGCAAATGGTGCTTTTGGCAGAACGCGCACGTGGATTTCTACCAAACGACGTGCTAAGCATGCCGATGCTCCTCTTTTTAGCACCCGCATTTGTGCGAAAACGCGTTTTAAGCATGCACATGCATATTTTGGTAGACGCGGATGAAGTTTTCTGCAAAACCACAAGATGTGCATGCAAATGCTGCTTTTTGCAGAACGCGCACGTGGATTTCTACCAAACGACGTGCTAAGCATGCCGATGCTGCTCTTTTTAGCACCCGCGCACGGATTTGTGCGAAAGCGCGTTTTAAGCATGCACATGCATCTTTTGGTAGACGCGGATGAAGTTTTCTGCAAAACCACAAGATGTGCATGCAAATGGTGCTTTTGGCAGAACGCGCACGTGGATTTCTACCAAACGACGTGCTAAGCATGCCGATGCTGCTCTTTTTAGCACCCGCGCACGGATTTGTGTGAAAACGCGTTTTTAGCATGCACATGCATCTTGGTAGACGCGGATGAAGTTTTCTGCAAAACCACAAGATGTGCATGCAAATGGTGCTTTTGGCAGAACGCGCACGTGGATTTCTACCAAACGACGTGCTAAGCATGCCGATGCTGCTCTTTTTAGCACCCGCGCACGCATTTGTGCGAAAACGCGTTTTAAGCATGCACATGCATCTTTTGCTAGACGCGGATGAAGTTTTCCGCAAAACCACAAGATGTGCATGCAAATGGTGCTTTTGGCAGAACGCGCACGTGGATTTCTACCAAACGACGTGCTAAGCATGCCGATGCTGCTCTTTTTAGCACCCGCGCACGGATTTGTGTGAAAACGCGTTTTAAGCATGCACATGCATCTTTTGGTAGACGCGGATGAAGTTTTCTGCAAAACCACAAGATGTGCATGCAAATGGTGCTTTTGGCAGAACGCGCACGTGGATTTCTACCAAACGACGTGCTAAGCATGCCGATGCTGCTCTTTTTAGCACCCGCGCACGGATGTGTGCGAAAACGCGTTTTAAGCATGCACATGCATCTTTTGGTAGACGCGGATGAAGTTTTCTGCAAAACCACAAGATGTGCATGCAAATGGTGCTTTTGGCAGAACGCGCACGTGGATTTCTACCAAACGACGTGCTAAGCATGCCGATGCTGCTCTTTTTAGCACCCGCGCACGCATTTGTGCGAAAACGCGTTTTAAGCATGCACATGCATCTTTTGGTAGACGCGGATGAAGTTTTCTGCAAAACCACAAGATGTGCATGCAAATGGTGCTTTTTGCAGAACGCGCACGTGGATTTCTACCAAACGACGTGCTAAGCATGCCGATGCTGCTCTTTTTAGCACCTGCGCACGCATTTGTGCGAAAACGCGTTTTAAGCATGCACATGCATCTTTTGGTAGACGCGGATGAAGTTTTCTGCAAAACCACAAGATGTGCATGCAAATGGTGCTTTTTGCAGAACGCGCACGTGGATTTCTACCAAACGACGTGCTAAGCATGCCGATGCTGCTGTTTTTAGCCCCCGCGCACGGATTTGTGCGAAAACGCGTTTTAAGCATGCACATGCATCTTTTGGTAGACGCGGATGAAGTTTTCTGCAAAACCACAAGATGTGCATGCAAATGGTGCTTTTGGCAGAACGCGCACGTGGATTTCTACCAAACGACGTGCTAAGCATGCCGATGCTGCTCTTTTTAGCACCCGCGCACGCATTTGTGCGAAAACGCGTTTTAAGAGGAAGCTTTAGCTCGGGCTCAACTCCAACGCGGCCTATTCAAATACATGTAAAAACGCAAAAGCGTTTTTCTGAGATAACCTCTGGACCGATTTTAATGAAATTTGTTGCATTTGAGAGAGAAAGTTAAATTCTAGTGACTGTTGGAAGCGGAATTTTGATTTAGGGCTCGAATTTTGTTAAAAGGATTTTCAAAAATTCAGACGTATGAAAAAAATAGAAGCACGAAGTTTACAAGCTAATAGCTCTGCATCAAGAACAGATATCGCGATTCTGTAAACGGCATCCATTAGACCATTCAAAGCGGACAAATTTGATATGTCAGTTTACATCTTACGTGATCTTGTTACGTTGTTTACGAAGGTTCTGCAAAAGTTGTAATTACACATTACTCCATTTTTTGAGGTTCATATGTAACATATCAATTTTGTCCGCTTTAGATGTGCTATCAGGTACAATTTACAGAATGGCGATATGATTTTTTCTTGCTGAGTTACGGAGTTGTAAACTTGATAGTTTCGTTTTCTGAAAATTTGCGATTTTTGCCAAGTTTTTACAAAAATTTGACGACCTAAATCGAAAATTCGAAACCAACAGTCACTATATTTTAAGCTTTTCTTTTAAATGCAGCAAACCCCGTCAAATTTAGTGCAGTGGTTGCCGAGAAAAACGAATTCTCCTTTTACATGTTTTTAGATAGGAGCACCCAAGCTAAAGCTTCCTCTTAAGCATGCACATGCATCTTTTGGTAGACGCGGATGAAGTTTTCTGCAAAACCACAAGATGTGCATGCAAATGGTGCTTTTTGCAGAACGCGCACGTGGATTTCTACCAAACGACGTGCTAAGCATGCCGATGCTGCTCTTTTTAGCACCCACGCACGGATTTGTGCGAAAACGCGTTTTAAGCATGCACATGCATCTTTTGGTAGACGCGGATGAAGTTTTCTGCAAAACCACAAGATGTGCATGCAAATGGTGCTTTTGGCAGAACGCGCACGTGGATTTCTACCAAACGACGTGCTAAGCATGCCGATGCTGCTCTTTTTAGCACCCGCGCACGGATTTTTGCGAAAACGCGTTTTAAGCATGCACATGCATCTTTTGGTAGACGCGGATGAAGTTTTCTGCAAAACCACAAGATGTGCATGCAAATGGTGCTTTTGGCAGAACGCGCACGTGGATTTCTACCCAACGGCGTGCTAAGCATGCCGATGCTGCTCTTTTTAGCACCCGCGCACGGATGTGTGCGAAAACGCGTTTTAAGCATGCACATGCATCTTTTGGTAGACGCGGATGAAGTTTTCTGCAAAACCACAAGATGTGCATGCAAATGGTGCTTTTGGCAGAACGCGCACGTGGATTTCTACCAAACGACGTGCTAAGCATGCCGATGCTGCTCTTTTTAGCACCCGCGCACGCATTTGTGCGAAAACGCGTTTTAAGCATGCACATGCATCTTTTGGTAGACGCGGATGAAGTTTTCTGCAAAACCACAAGATGTGCATGCAAATGGTGCTTTTTGCAGAACGCGCACGTGGATTTCTACCAAACGACGTGCTAAGCATGCCGATGCTGCTCTTTTTAGCACCTGCGCACGCATTTGTGCGAAAACGCGTTTTAAGCATGCACATGCATCTTTTGGTAGACGCGGATGAAGTTTTCTGCAAAACCACAAGATGTGCATGCAAATGGTGCTTTTTGCAGAACGCGCACGTGGATTTCTACCAAACGACGTGCTAAGCATGCCGATGCTGCTGTTTTTAGCCCCCGCGCACGGATTTGTGCGAAAACGCGTTTTAAGCATGCACATGCATCTTTTGGTAGACGCGGATGAAGTTTTCTGCAAAACCACAAGATGTGCATGCAAATGGTGCTTTTGGCAGAACGCGCACGTGGATTTCTACCAAACGACGTGCTAAGCATGCCGATGCTGCTCTTTTTAGCACCCGCGCACGCATTTGTGCGAAAACGCGTTTTAAGAGGAAGCTTTAGCTCGGGCTCAACTCCAACGCGGCCTATTCAAATACATGTAAAAACGCAAAAGCGTTTTTCTGAGATAACCTCTGGACCGATTTTAATGAAATTTGTTGCATTTGAGAGAGAAAGTTAAATTCTAGTGACTGTTGGAAGCGGAATTTTGATTTAGGGCTCGAATTTTGTTAAAAGGATTTTCAAAAATTCAGACGTATGAAAAAAATAGAAGCACGAAGTTTACAAGCTAATAGCTCTGCATCAAGAACAGATATCGCGATTCTGTAAACGGCATCCATTAGACCATTCAAAGCGGACAAATTTGATATGTCAGTTTACATCTTACGTGATCTTGTTACGTTGTTTACGAAGGTTCTACAAAAGTTGTAATTACACATTACTCCATTTTTTGAGGTTCATATGTAACATATAAATTTTGTCCGCTTTAGATGTGCTATCAGGTACAATTTACAGAATGGCGATATGATTTTTTCTTGCTGAGTTACGGAGTTGTAAACTTGATAGTTTCGTTTTCTGAAAATTTGCGATTTTTGCCAAATTTTTACAAAAATTTGACGACCTAAATCGAAAATTCGAAACCAACAGTCACTATATTTTAAGCTTTTCTTTTAAATGCAGCAAACCCCGTCAAATTTAGTGCAGTGGTTGCCGAGAAAAACGAATTCTCCTTTTACATGTTTTTAGATAGGAGCACCCAAGCTAAAGCTTCCTCTTAAGCATGCACATGCATCTTTTGGTAGACGCGGATGAAGTTTTCTGCAAAACCACAAGATGTGCATGCAAATGGTGCTTTTTGCAGAACGCGCACGTGGATTTCTACCAAACGACGTGCTAAGCATGCCGATGCTGCTCTTTTTAGCACCCACGCACGGATTTGTGCGAAAACGCGTTTTAAGCATGCACATGTATCTTTTGGTAGACGCGGATGAAGTTTTCTGCAAAACCACAAGATGTGCATGCAAATGGTGCTTTTGGCAGAACGCACACGTGGATTTCTACCAAACGACGTGCTAAGCATGCCGATGCTGCTCTTTTTAGCACCCGCGCACGGATTTTTGCGAAAACGCGTTTTAAGCATGCACATGCATCTTTTGGTAGACGCGGATGAAGTTTTCTGCAAAACCACAAGATGTGCATGCAAATGGTGCTTTTCGCAGAACGCGCACGTGGATTTCTACCAAACGACGTGCTAAGCATGCCGATGCTGCTCTTTTTAGCACCCGCGCACGGATTTGTGCGAAAACGCGTTTTAAGCATGCACATGCATCTTTTGGTAGACGCAGATGAAGTTTTCTGCAAAACCACAAGATGTGCATGCAAATGGTGCTTTTGGCAGAACGCGCACGTGGATTTCTACCAAACGACGTGCTAAGCATGCCGATGCTGCTCCTTTTAGCACCCGCGCACGCATTTGTGCGAAAACGCGTTTTAAGCATGCACATGCATCTTTTGGTAGACGCGGATGAAGTTTTCTGCAAAACCACAAGATGTGCATGCAAATGGTGCTTTTGGCAGAACGCGCACGTGGATTTCTACCAAACGACGTGCTAAGCATGCCGATGCTGCTCTTTTTAGCACCCGCGCACGCATTTGTGCGAAAACGCGTTTTAAGCATGCACATGCATCTTTTGGTAGACGCGGATGAAGTTTTCTGCAAAACCACAAGATGTGCATGCAAATGGTGCTTTTTGCAGAACGCGCACGTGGATTTCTACCAAACGACGTGCTAAGCATGCCGATGCTGCTGTTTTTAGCACCCGCGCACGGATTTGTGCGAAAACGCGTTTTAAGCATGCACATGCATCTTTTGGTAGACACGGATGAAGTTTTCTGCAAAACCACAAGATGTGCATGCAAATGGTGCTTTTGGCAGAACGCGCACGTGGATTTCTACCAAACGACGTGCTAAGCATGCCGATGCTGCTCTTTTTAGCACCCGCGCACGCATTTGTGCGAAAACGCGTTTTAAGAGGAAGCTTTAGCTCGGGCTCAACTCCAACGCGGCCTATTCAAATACATGTAAAAACGCAAAAGCGTTTTTCTGAGATAACCTCTGGACCGATTTTAATGAAATTTGTTGCATTTGAGAGAGAAAGTTAAATTCTAGTGACTGTTGGAAGCGGAATTTTGATTTAGGGCTTGAATTTTGTTAAAAGGATTTTCAAAAATTCAGACGTATGAAAAAAATAGAAGCACGAAGTTTACAAGCTAATAGCTCTGCATCAAGAACAGATATCGCGATTCTGTAAACGGCATCCATTAGACCATTCAAAGCGGACAAATTTGATATGTCAGTTTACATCTTACGTGATCTTGTTACGTTGTTTACGAAGGTTCTGCAAAAGTTGTAATTACACATTACTCCATTTTTTGAGGTTCAGATGTAACATATCAATTTTGTCCGCTTTAGATGTGCTATCAGGTACAATTTACAGAATGGCGATATGATTTTTTCTTGCTGAGTTACGGAGTTGTAAACTTGATAGTTTCGTTTTCTGAAAATTTGCGATTTTTGCCAAATTTTTACAAAAATTTGACGACCTAAATCGAAAATTCGAAACCAACAGTCACTATATTTAAGCTTTTCTTTTAAATGCAGCAAACCCCGTCAAATTTAGTGCAGTGGTTGCCGAGAAAAAAGAATTCTCCTTTTACATGTATTTAGATAGGAGCACCCAAGCTAAAGCTTCCTCTTAAGCATGCACATGCATCTTTTGGTAGACGCGGATGAAGTTTTCTGCAAAACCACAAGATGTGCATGCAAATGGTGCTTTTTGCAGAACGCGCACGTGGATTTCTACCAAACGACGTGCTAAGCATGCCGATGCTGTTTTTTTAGCACCCGCGCACGGATTTGTGCGAAAACGCGTTTTAAGCATGCACATGCATCTTTTGGTAGACGCGGATGAAGTTTTCTGCAAAACCACAAAATGTGCATGCAAATGGTGCTTTTGGCAGAACGCGCACGTGGATTTCTACCAAACGACGTGCTAAGCATGCCGATGCTGCTCTTTTTAGCACCCGCGCACGGATTTTTGCGAAAACGTGTTTTAAGCATGCACATGCATCTTTTGGTAGACGCGGATGAAGTTTTCTGCAAAACCACAAGATGTGCATGCAAATGGTGCTTTTGGCAGAACGCGCACGTGGATTTCTACCAAACGACGTGCTAAGCATGCCGATGCTGCTCCTTTTAGCACCCGCGCACGCATTTGTGCGAAAACGCGTTTTAAGCATGCACATGCATCTTTTGGTAGACGCGGATGAAGTTTTCTGCAAAACCACAAGATGTGCATGCAAATGGTGCTTTTGGCAGAACGCGCACGTGGATTTCTACCAAACGACGTGCTAAGCATGCCGATGCTGCTCTTTTTAGCACCCGCGCACGCATTTGTGCGAAAACGCGTTTTAAGCATGCACATGCATCTTTTGGTAGATGCGGATGAAGTTTTCTGCAAAACCACAAGATGTGCATGCAAATGGTGCTTTTTGCAGAACGCGCGCGTGGATTTCTACCAAACGACGTGCTAAGCGTGCCGATGCTGCTCTTTTTAGCACCCGCGCGCGCATTTGTGCGAAAACGCGTTTTAAGCATGCACATGCATCTTTTGGTAGACGCGGATGAAGTTTTCTGCAAAACCACAAGATGTGCATGCAAATGGTGCTTTTTGCAGAACGCGCACGTGGATTTCTACCAAACGACGTGCTAAGCATGCCGATGCTGCTCTTTTTAGCACCCGCGCACGGATTTGTGCGAAAACGCGTTTTAAGCATGCACATGCATCTTTTGGTAGACGCGGATGAAGTTTTCTGCAAAACCACAAGATGTGCATGCAAATGGTGCTTTTTGCAGAACGCGCACGTGGATTTCTACCAAACGACGTGCTAAGCATGCCGATGCTGCTCTTTTTAGCACCCGCGCACGCATTTGTGCGAAAACGCGTTTTAAGCATGCACATGCATCTTTTGGTAGACGCGGATGAAGTTTTCTGCAAAACCACAAGATGTGCATGCAAATGTCCTTTTTGCAGAACGCGCACGTGGATTTCTACCAAACGACGTGCTAAGCATGCCGATGCTGCTCTTTTTAGCACCCGCGCACGCATTTGTGCGAAAACGCGTTTTAAGCATGCACAGGCATCTTTTGGTAGACGCGGATGAAGTTTTCTGCAAAACCACAAGATGTGCATGCAAATGGTGCTTTTGGCAGAACGCGCACGTGGATTTCTACCAAACGACGTGCTAAGCATGCCGATGCTGCTCTTTTTAGCACCCGCGCACGCATTTGTGCGAAAACGCGTTTTAAGAGGAAGCTTTAGCTCGGGCTCAACTCCAACGCGGCCTATTCAAATACATGTAAAAACGCAAAAGCGTTTTTCTGAGATAACCTCTGGACCGATTTTAATGAAATTTGTTGCATTTGAGAGAGAAAGTTAAATTCTAGTGACTGTTGGAAGCGGAATTTTGATTTAGGGCTCGAATTTTGTTAAAAGGATTTTCAAAAATTCAGACGTATGAAAAAAATAGAAGCACGAAGTTTACAAGCTAATAGCTCTGCATCAAGAACAGATATCGCGATTCTGTAAACGGCATCCATTAGACCATTCAAAGCGGACAAATTTGATATGTCAGTTTACATCTTACGTGATCTTGTTACGTTGTTTACGAAGGTTCTACAAAAGTTGTAATTACACATTACTCCATTTTTTGAGGTTCATATGTAACATATAAATTTTGTCCGCTTTAGATGTGCTATCAGGTACAATTTACAGAATGGCGATATGATTTTTTCTTGCTGAGTTACGGAGTTGTAAACTTGATAGTTTCGTTTTCTGAAAATTTGCGATTTTTGCCAAATTTTTACAAAAATTTGACGACCTAAATCGAAAATTCGAAACCAACAGTCACTATATTTTAAGCTTTTCTTTTAAATGCAGCAAACCCCGTCAAATTTAGTGCAGTGGTTGCCGAGAAAAACGAATTCTCCTTTTACATGTTTTTAGATAGGAGCACCCAAGCTAAAGCTTCCTCTTAAGCATGCACATGCATCTTTTGGTAGACGCGGATGAAGTTTTCTGCAAAACCACAAGATGTGCATGCAAATGGTGCTTTTTGCAGAACGCGCACGTGGATTTCTACCAAACGACGTGCTAAGCATGCCGATGCTGCTCTTTTTAGCACCCACGCACGGATTTGTGCGAAAACGCGTTTTAAGCATGCACATGTATCTTTTGGTAGACGCGGATGAAGTTTTCTGCAAAACCACAAGATGTGCATGCAAATGGTGCTTTTGGCAGAACGCGCACGTGGATTTCTACCAAACGACGTGCTAAGCATGCCGATGCTGCTCTTTTTAGCACCCGCGCACGGATTTTTGCGAAAACGCGTTTTAAGCATGCACATGCATCTTTTGGTAGACGCGGATGAAGTTTTCTGCAAAACCACAAGATGTGCATGCAAATGGTGCTTTTCGCAGAACGCGCACGTGGATTTCTACCAAACGACGTGCTAAGCATGCCGATGCTGCTCTTTTTAGCACCCGCGCACGGATTTGTGCGAAAACGCGTTTTAAGCATGCACATGCATCTTTTGGTAGACGCAGATGAAGTTTTCTGCAAAACCACAAGATGTGCATGCAAATGGTGCTTTTGGCAGAACGCGCACGTGGATTTCTACCAAACGACGTGCTAAGCATGCCGATGCTGCTCCTTTTAGCACCCGCGCACGCATTTGTGCGAAAACGCGTTTTAAGCATGCACATGCATCTTTTGGTAGACGCGGATGAAGTTTTCTGCAAAACCACAAGATGTGCATGCAAATGGTGCTTTTGGCAGAACGCGCACGTGGATTTCTACCAAACGACGTGCTAAGCATGCCGATGCTGCTCTTTTTAGCACCCGCGCACGCATTTGTGCGAAAACGCGTTTTAAGCATGCACATGCATCTTTTGGTAGACGCGGATGAAGTTTTCTGCAAAACCACAAGATGTGCATGCAAATGGTGCTTTTTGCAGAACGCGCACGTGGATTTCTACCAAACGACGTGCTAAGCATGCCGATGCTGCTGTTTTTAGCACCCGCGCACGGATTTGTGCGAAAACGCGTTTTAAGCATGCACATGCATCTTTTGGTAGACACGGATGAAGTTTTCTGCAAAACCACAAGATGTGCATGCAAATGGTGCTTTTGGCAGAACGCGCACGTGGATTTCTACCAAACGACGTGCTAAGCATGCCGATGCTGCTCTTTTTAGCACCCGCGCACGCATTTGTGCGAAAACGCGTTTTAAGAGGAAGCTTTAGCTCGGGCTCAACTCCAACGCGGCCTATTCAAATACATGTAAAAACGCAAAAGCGTTTTTCTGAGATAACCTCTGGACCGATTTTAATGAAATTTGTTGCATTTGAGAGAGAAAGTTAAATTCTAGTGACTGTTGGAAGCGGAATTTTGATTTAGGGCTTGAATTTTGTTAAAAGGATTTTCAAAAATTCAGACGTATGAAAAAAATAGAAGCACGAAGTTTACAAGCTAATAGCTCTGCATCAAGAACAGATATCGCGATTCTGTAAACGGCATCCATTAGACCATTCAAAGCGGACAAATTTGATATGTCAGTTTACATCTTACGTGATCTTGTTACGTTGTTTACGAAGGTTCTGCAAAAGTTGTAATTACACATTACTCCATTTTTTGAGGTTCAGATGTAACATATCAATTTTGTCCGCTTTAGATGTGCTATCAGGTACAATTTACAGAATGGCGATATGATTTTTTCTTGCTGAGTTACGGAGTTGTAAACTTGATAGTTTCGTTTTCTGAAAATTTGCGATTTTTGCCAAATTTTTACAAAAATTTGACGACCTAAATCGAAAATTCGAAACCAACAGTCACTATATTTAAGCTTTTCTTTTAAATGCAGCAAACCCCGTCAAATTTAGTGCAGTGGTTGCCGAGAAAAAAGAATTCTCCTTTTACATGTATTTAGATAGGAGCACCCAAGCTAAAGCTTCCTCTTAAGCATGCACATGCATCTTTTGGTAGACGCGGATGAAGTTTTCTGCAAAACCACAAGATGTGCATGCAAATGGTGCTTTTTGCAGAACGCGCACGTGGATTTCTACCAAACGACGTGCTAAGCATGCCGATGCTGTTTTTTTAGCACCCGCGCACGGATTTGTGCGAAAACGCGTTTTAAGCATGCACATGCATCTTTTGGTAGACGCGGATGAAGTTTTCTGCAAAACCACAAGATGTGCATGCAAATGGTGCTTCTGGCAGAACGCGCACGTGGATTTCTACCAAACGACGTGCTAAGCATGCCGATGCTGCTCTTTTTAGCACCCGCGCACGGATTTTTGCGAAAACGTGTTTTAAGCATGCACATGCATCTTTTGGTAGACGCGGATGAAGTTTTCTGCAAAACCACAAGATGTGCATGCAAATGGTGCTTTTGGCAGAACGCGCACGTGGATTTCTACCAAACGACGTGCTAAGCATGCCGATGCTGCTCTTTTTAGCACCCGCGCACGGAATTGTGCGAAAACGCGTTTTAAGCATGCACATGCATCTTTTGGTAGACGCGGATGAAGTTTTCTGCAAAACCACAAGATGTGCATGCAAATGGTGCTTTTGGCAGAACGCGCACGTGGATTTCTACCAAACGACGTGCTAAGCATGCCGATGCTGCTCCTTTTAGCACCCGCGCACGCATTTGTGCGAAAACGCGTTTTAAGCATGCACATGCATCTTTTGGTAGACGCGGATGAAGTTTTCTGCAAAACCACAAGATGTGCATGCAAATGGTGCTTTTGGCAGAACGCGCACGTGGATTTCTACCAAACGACGTGCTAAGCATGCCGATGCTGCTCTTTTTAGCACCCGCGCACGCATTTGTGCGAAAACGCGTTTTAAGCATGCACATGCATCTTTTGGTAGATGCGGATGAAGTTTTCTGCAAAACCACAAGATGTGCATGCAAATGGTGCTTTTTGCAGAACGCGCGCGTGGATTTCTACCAAACGACGTGCTAAGCGTGCCGATGCTGCTCTTTTTAGCACCCGCGCGTGCATTTGTGCGAAAACGCGTTTTAAGCATGCACATGCATCTTTTGGTAGACGCGGATGAAGTTTTCTGCAAAACCACAAGATGTGCATGCAAATGGTGCTTTTTGCAGAACGCGCACGTGGATTTCTACCAAACGACGTGCTAAGCATGCCGATGCTGCTCTTTTTAGCACCCGCGCACGGATTTGTGCGAAAACGCGTTTTAAGCATGCACATGCATCTTTTGGTAGACGCGGATGAAGTTTTCTGCAAAACCACAAGATGTGCATGCAAATGGTGCTTTTTGCAGAACGCGCACGTGGATTTCTACCAAACGACGTGCTAAGCATGCCGATGCTGCTCTTTTTAGCACCCGCGCACGCATTTGTGCGAAAACGCGTTTTAAGCATGCACATGCATCTTTTGGTAGACGCGGATGAAGTTTTCTGCAAAACCACAAGATGTGCATGCAAATGTCCTTTTTGCAGAACGCGCACGTGGATTTCTACCAAACGACGTGCTAAGCATGCCGATGCTGCTCTTTTTAGCACCCGCGCACGGATTTGTGCGAAAACGCCTTTTAAGCATGCACATGCATCTTTTGGTAGACGCGGATGAAGTTTTCTGCAAAACCACAAGATGTGCATGCAAATGGTGCTTTTGGCAGAACGCGCACGTGGATTTCTACCAAACGACGTGCTAAGCATGCCGATGCTGCTCTTTTTAGCACCCGCGCACGGATTTGTGCGAAAACGCGTTTTAAGCATGCACATGCATCTTTTGGTAGACGCGGATGAAGTTTTCTGCAAAACCACAAGATGTGCATGCAAATGGTGCTTTTGGCAGAACGCGCACGTGGATTTCTACCAAACGACGTGCTAAGCATGCCGATGCTGCTCTTTTTAGCACCCGCGCACGGATTTGTGCGAAAACGCATTTTAAGCATGCACATGCATCTTTTGGTAGACGCGGATGAAGTTTTCTGCAAAACCACAAGATGTGCATGCAAATGGTGCTTTTGACAGAACGCGCACGTGGATTTCTACCAAACGACGTGCTAAGCATGCCGATGCTGCTCTTTTTAGCACCCGCGCACGCATTTGTGCGAAAACGCGTTTTAAGCATGCACATGCATCTTTTGGTAGACGCGGATGAAGTTTTCTTCAAAACCACAATATGTGCATGCAAATGGTGCTTTTGGCAGAACGCGCACGTGGATTTCTACCAAACGACGTGCTAAGCATGCCGATGCTGCTCTTTTTAGCACCCGCGCACGCATTTGTGCGAAAACGCGTTTTAAGCATGCACATGCATCTTTTGGTAGACGCGGATGAAGTTTTCTGCAAAACCACAAGATGTGCATGCAAATGGTGCTTTTGGCAGAACGCGCACGTGGATTTCTACCAAACGACGTGCTAAGCATGCCGATGCTGCTCTTTTTAGCACCCGCGCACGCATTTGTGCGAAAACGCGTTTTAAGAGGAAGCTTTAGCTCGGGCTCAACTCCAACGCGGCCTATTCAAATACATGTAAAAACGCAAAAGCGTTTTTCTGAGATAACCTCTGGACCGATTTTAATGAAATTTGTTGCATTTGTGAGAGAAAGTTAAATTCTAGTGACTGTTGGAAGCGGAATTTTGATTTAGGGCTTGAATTTTGTTAAAAGGATTTTCAAAAATTCAGACGTATGAAAAAAATAGAAGCACGAAGTTTACAAGCTAATAGCTCTGCATCAAGAACAGATATCGCGATTCTGTAAACGGCATCCATTAGACCATTCAAAGCGCACAAATTTGATATGTCAGTTTACATCTTACGTGAATTTGTTACGTTGTTTACGAAGGTTCTGCAAAAGTTGTAAATACACATTACTCCATTTTTTGAGGTTCATATGTAACATATCAATTTTGTCCGCTTTAGATGTGCTATCAGGTACGATTTACAGAATTGCGATATGATTTTTTCTTGCTGAGTTACGGAGTTGTAAACTTGATAGTTTCGTTTTCTGAAAATTTGCGATATTTGCCAAATTTTTACAAAAATTTGACGACCTAAATCGAAAATTCGAAACCAACAGTCACTAGAGTTTAAGCTTTTCTTTTAAATGCAGCAAACCCCGTCAAATTTAGTGCAGTGGTTGCCGAGAAAAACGAATTCTCCTTTTACATGTATTTAGATAGGAGCACCCAAGCTAAAGCTTCCTCTTAAGCATGCACATGCATCTTTTGGTAGACGCGGATGAAGTTTTCTGCAAAACCACAAGATGTGCATGCAAATGGTGCTTTTTGCAGAACGCGCACGTGGATTTCTACCAAACGACGTGCTAAGCATGCCGATGCTGCTCTTTTTAGCACCCGCGCACGGATTTGTGCGAAAACGCGTTTTAAGCATGCACATGCCTCTTTTGGTAGACGCGGATGAAGTTTTCTGCAAAACCACAAGATGTGCATGCAAATGGTGCTTTTGGCAGAACGCGCACGTGGATTTCTACCAAACGACGTGCTAAGCATGCCGATGCTGCTCTTTTTAGCACCCGCGCACGGATTTGTGCGAAAACGCGTTTTAAGCATGCACATGCATCTTTTGGTAGACGCGGATGAAGTTTTCTGCAAAACCACAAGATGTGCATGCAAATGGTGCTTTTGGCAGAACGCGCACGTGGATTTCTACCAAACGACGTGCTAAGCATTCCGATGCTGCTCTTTTTAGCACCCGCGCACGCATTTGTGCGAAAACGCGTTTTAAGCATGCACATGCATCTTTTGGTAGACGCGGATGAAGTTTTCTGCAAAACCACAATATGTGCATGCAAATGGTGCTTTTGGCAGAACGCGCACGTGGATTTCTACCAAACGACGTGCTAAGCATGCCGATGCTGCTCTTTTTAGCACCCGCGCACGCATTTGTGCGAAAACGCGTTTTAAGCATGCACAGGCATCTTTTGGTAGACGCGGATGAAGTTTTCTGCAAAACCACAAGATGTGCATGCAAATGGTGCTTTTGGCAGAACGCGCACGTGGATTTCTACCAAACGACGTGCTAAGCATGCCGATGCTGCTCTTTTTAGCACCCGCGCACGCATTTGTGCGAAAACGCGTTTTAAGAGGAAGCTTTAGCTCGGGCTCAACTCCAACGCGGCCTATTCAAATACATGTAAAAACGCAAAAGCGTTTTTCTGAGATAACCTCTGGACCGATTTTAATGAAATTTGTTGCATTTGAGAGAGAAAGTTAAATTCTAGTGACTGTTGGAAGCGGAATTTTGATTTAGGGCTTGAATTTTGTTAAAAGGATTTTCAAAAATTCAGACGTATGAAAAAAATAGAAGCACGAAGTTTACAAGCCAATAGCTCTGCATCAAGAACAGATATCGCGATTCTGTAAACGGCATCCATTAGACCATTCAAAGCGCACAAATTTGATATGTCAGTTTACATCTTACGTGAATTTGTTACGTTGTTTACGAAGGTTCTGCAAAAGTTGTAAATACACTATACTCCATTTTTTGAGGTTCATATGTAACATATCAATTTTGTCCGCTTTAGATGTGCTATCAGGTACAATTTACAGAATTGCGATATGATTTTTTCTTGCTGAGTTACGGAGTTGTAAACTTGATAGTTTCGTTTTCTGAAAATTTGCGATATTTGCCAAATTTTTACAAAAATTTGACGACCTAAATCGAAAATTCAAAACCAACAGTCACTAGAGTTTAAGCTTTTCTTTTAAATGCAGCAAACCCCGTCAAATTTAGTGCAGTGGTTGCCGAGAAAAACGAATTCTCCTTTTACATGTATTTAGATAGGAGCACCCAAGCTAAAGCTTCCTCTTAAGCATGCACATGCATCTTTTGGTAGACGCGGATGAAGTTTTCTGCAAAACCACAAGATGTGCATGCAAATGGTGCTTTTTGCAGAACGCGCACGTGGATTTCTACCAAACGACGTGCTAAGCATGCCGATGCTGCTCTTTTTAGCACCCGCGCACGGATTTGTGCGAAAACGCGTTTTAAGTATGCACATGCATCTTTTGGTAGACGCGGATGAAGTTTTCTGCAAAACCACAAGATGTGCATGCAAATGGTGCTTTTGGCAGAACGCGCACGTGGATTTCTACCAAACGACGTGCTAAGCATGCCGATGCTGCTCCTTTTAGCACCCGCGCACGCATTTGTGCGAAAACGCGTTTTAAGCATGCACATGCATCTTTTGGTAGACGCGGATGAAGTTTTCTGCAAAACCACAAGATGTGCATGCAAATGGTGCTTTTGGCAGAACGCGCACGTGGATTTCTACCAAACGACGTGCTAAGCATGCCGATGCTGCTCTTTTTAGCACCCGCGCACGCATTTGTGCGAAAACGCGTTTTAAGCATGCACATGCATCTTTTGGTAGATGCGGATGAAGTTTTCTGCAAAACCACAAGATGTGCATGCAAATGGTGCTTTTTGCAGAACGCGCACGTGGATTTCTACCAAACGACGTGCTAAGCATGCCGATGCTGCTCTTTTTAGCACCCGCGCGCGCATTTGTGCGAAAACGCGTTTTAAGCATGCACATGCATCTTTTGGTAGACGCGGATGAAGTTTTCTGCAAAACCACAAGATGTGCATGCAAATGGTGCTTTTTGCAGAACGCGCACGTCGATTTCTACCAAACGACGTGCTAAGCATGCCGATGCTGCTCTTTTTAGCACCCGCGCACGGATTTGTGCGAAAACGCGTTTTAAGCATGCACATGCATCTTTTGGTAGACGCGGATGAAGTTTTCTGCAAAACCACAGGATGTGCATGCAAATGGTGCTTTTGGCAGAACGCGCACGTGGATTTCTACCAAACGACGTGCTAAGCATGCCGATGCTGCTCTTTTTAGCACCCGCGCACGGATTTGTGCGAAAACGCGTTTTAAGCATGCACATGCATCTTTTGGTAGACGCGGATGAAGTTTTCTGCAAAACCACAAGATGTGCATGCAAATGGTGCTTTTTGCAGAACGCGCACGTGGATTTCTACCAAACGACGTGCTAAGCATGCCGATGCTGCTCTTTTTAGCACCCGCGCACGCATTTGTGCGAAAACGCGTTTTAAGCATGCACATGCATCTTTTGGTAGACGCGGATGAAGTTTTCTGCAAAACCACAATATGTGCATGCAAATGGTGCTTTTGGCAGAACGCGCACGTGGATTTCTACCAAACGACGTGCTAAGCATGCCGATGCTGCTCTTTTTAGCACCCGCGCACGCATTTGTGCGAAAACGCGTTTTAAGCATGCACATGCATCTTTTGGTAGACGCGGATGAAGTTTTCTGCAAAACCACAATATGTGCATGCAAATGGTGCTTTTGGCAGAACGCGCACGTGGATTTCTACCAAACGACGTGCTAAGCATGCCGATGCTGCTCTTTTTAGCACCCGCGCACGCATTTGTGCGAAAACGCGTTTTAAGCATGCACATGCATCTTTTGGTAGACGCGGATGAAGTTTTCTGCAAAACCACAAGATGTCCATGCAAATGGTGCTTTTGGCAGAACGCGCACGTGGATTTCTACCAAACGACGTGCTAAGCATGCCGATGCTGCTCTTTTTAGCACCCGCGCACGGATTTGTGCGAAAACGCGTTTTAAGCATGCACATGCATCTTTTGGTAGACGCGGATGAAGTTTTCTGCAAAACCACAAGATGTGCATGCAAATGGTGCTTTTGGCAGAACGCGCACGTGGATTTCTACCAAACGACGTGCTAAGCATGCCGATGCTGCTCCTTTTAGCACCCGCGCACGCATTTGTGCGAAAACGCGTTTTAAGCATGCACATGCATCTTTTGGTAGACGCGGATGAAGTTTTCTGCAAAACCACAAGATGTGCATGCAAATGGTGCTTTTTGCAGAACGCGCACGTGGATTTCTACCAAACGACGTGCTAAGCATGCCGATGCTGCTCTTTTAGCACCCGCGCACGGATTTGTGCGAAAACGCGTTTTAAGCATGCACATGCATCTTTTGGTAGACGCGGATGAAGTTTTCTGCAAAACCACAAGATGTGCATGCAAATGGTGCTTTTGGCAGAATGCGCACGTGGATTTCTACCAAACGACGTGCTAAGCATGCCGATGCTGCTCTTTTTAGCACCCGCGCACGGATTTGTGCGAAAACGCGTTTTAAGCATGCACATGCATCTTTTGGTAGGCGCGGATGAAGTTTTCTGCAAAACCACAAGATGTGCATGCAAATGGTGCTTTTTGCAGAACGCGCACGTGGATTTCTACCAAACGACGTGCTAAGCATGCCGATGCTGCTCTTTTTAGCACCCGCGCACGGATTTGTGCGAAAACGCGTTTTAAGCATGCACATGCATCTTTTGGTAGACGCGGTTGAAGTTTTCTGCAAAACCACAAGATGTGCATGCAAATGGTGCTTTTGGCAGAACGCGCACGTGGATTTCTACCAAACGACGTGCTAAGCATACCGATGCTGCTCTTTTTAGCACCCGCGCACGCATTTGTGCGAAAACGCGTTTTAAGCATGCTAATGTATCTTTTGGTAGACGCGGATGAAGTTTTCTGCAAAACCACAAGATGTGCATGCAAATGATGCTTTTGGCAGAACGCGCACGTGGATTTCTACCAAACGACGTGCTAAGCATGCCGATGCTGCTCTTTTTAGCACCCGCGCACGGATTTGTGCGAAAACGCGTTTTAAGCATGCACATGCATCTTTTGGTAGACGCGGATGAAGTTTTCTGCAAAACCACAAGATGTGCATGCAAATGGTGCTTTTGGCAGAACGCGCACGTGGATTTCTACCAAACGACGTGCTAAGCATGCCGATGCTGCTCTTTTTAGCACCCGCGCACGCATTTGTGCGAAAACGCGTTTTAAGCATGCACATGCATCTTTTGGTAGACGCGGATGAAGTTTTCTGCAAAACCACAAGATGTGCATGCAAATGGTGCTTTTGGCAGAACGCGCACGTGGATTTCTACCAAACGACGTGCTAAGCATGCCGATGCTGCTCTTTTTAGCACCCGCGCACGGATTTGTGCGAAAACGCGTTTTAAGCATGCACATGCATCTTTTGGTAGACGTGGATGAAGTTTTCTGCAAAACCACAAGATGTGCAGGCAAATGGTGCTTTTGGCAGAACGCGCACGTGGATTTCTACCAAACGACGTGCTAAGCATGCCGATGCTGCTCTTTTTAGCACCCGCGCACGGATTTGTGCGAAAACGCGTTTTAAGCATGCACATGCATCTTTTGGTAGACGCGGATGAAGTTTTCTGCAAAACCACAAGATGTGCATGCAAATGGTGCTTTTGGCAGAACGCGCACGTGGATGTCTACCAAACGACGTGCTAAGCATGCCGATGCTGCTCTTTTTAGCACCCGCGCACGGATTTGTGCGAAAACGCGTTTTAAGCATGGACATGCATCTTTTGGTAGACGCGGATGAAGTTTTCTGCAAAACCACAAGATGTGCATGCAAATGGTGCTTTTGGCAGAACGCGCACGTGGATTTCTACCAAACGACGTGCTAAGCATGCCGATGCTGCTCTTTTTAGCACCCGCGCACGCATTTGTGCGAAAACGCGTTTTAAGCATGCACATGCATCTTTTGGTAGACGCGGATGAAGTTTTCTGCAAAACCACAAGATGTGCATGCAAATGGTGCTTTTGGCAGAACGCGCACGTGGATTTCTACCAAACGACGTGCTAAGCATGCCGATGCTGCTCTTTTTAGCACCCGCGCACGGATTTGTGCGAAAACGCGTTTTAAGCATGCACATGCATCTTTAGGTAGACGCGGATGAAGTTTTCTGCAAAACCACAAGATGTGCATGCAAATGGTGCTTTTGGCAGAACGCGCACGTGGATTTCTACCAAACGACGTGCTAAGCATGCCGATGCTGCTCTTTTTAGCACCCGCGCACGCATTTGTGCGAAAACGCGTTTTAAGCATGCACATGCATCTTTTGGTAGACGCGGATGAAGTTTTCTGCAAAACCACAAGATGTGCATGCAAATGGTGCTTTTGGCAGAACGCGCACGTGGATTTCTACCAAACGACGTGCTAAGCATGCCGATGCTGCTCTTTTTAGCGCCCGCGCACGTATTTGTGCGAAAACGCGTTTTAAGCATGCACATGCATCTTTTGGTAGACGCGGATGAAGTTTTCTGCAAAACCACAAGATGTGCATGCAAATGGTGCTTTTGGCAGAACGCGCACGTGGATTTCTACCAAACGACGTGCTAAGCATGCCGATGCTGCTCCTTTTAGCACCCGCACACGCATTTGAGCGAAAACGCGTTTTAAGCATGCACACGCATCTTTTGGTAGACGCGGATGAAGTTTTCTGCAAAACCACTATATGTGCATGCAAATGGTGCTTTTGGCAGAACGCGCACGTGGATTTCTACCAAACGACGTGCTAAGCATGCCGATGCTGCTCTTTTTAGCACCCGCGCACGGATTTGTGCGAAAACGCGTTTTAAGCATGCACATGCATCTTTTGGTAGACGTGGATGATGTTTTCTGCAAAACCACAAGATGTGCATGCAAATGGTGCTTTTGGCAGAACGCGCACGTGGATTTCTACCAAACGACGTGCTAAGCATGCCGATGCTGCTCTTTTTAGCACCCGCGCACGGATTTGTGCGAAAACGCGTTTTAAGCATGCACATGCATCTTTTGGTAGACGCGGATGAAGTTTTCTGCAAAACCACAAGATGTGCATGCAAATGGTGCTTTTGGCAGAACGCGCACGTGGATGTCTACCAAACGACGTGCTAAGCATGCCGATGCTGCTCTTTTTAGCACCCGCGCACGGATTTGTGCGAAAACGCGTTTTAAGCATGCACATGCATCTTTTGGTAGACGCGGATGAAGTTTTCTGCAAAACCATAAGATGTGCATGCAAATGGTGCTTTTGGCAGAACGCGCACGTGGATTTCTACCAAACGACGTGCTAAGCATGCCGATGCTGCTCTTTTTAGCACCCGCGCACGCATTTGTGCGAAAACGCGTTTTAAGCATGCACATGCATCTTTTGGTAGACGCGGATGAAGTTTTCTGCAAAACCACAAGATGTGCATGCAAATGGTGCTTTTGGCAGAACGCGCACGTGGATTTCTACCAAACGACGTGCTAAGCATGCCGATGCTGCTCTTTTTAGCACCCGCGCACGGATTTGTGCGAAAACGCGTTTTAAGCATGCACATGCATCTTTAGGTAGACGCGGATGAAGTTTTCTGCAAAACCACAAGATGTGCATGCAAATGGTGCTTTTGGCAGAACGCGCACGTGGATTTCTACCAAACGACGTGCTAAGCATGCCGATGCTGCTCTTTTTAGCGCCCGCGCACGTATTTGTGCGAAAACGCGTTTTAAGCATGCACATGCATCTTTTGGTAGACGCGGATGAAGTTTTCTGCAAAACCACAAGATGTGCATGCAAATGGTGCTTTTGGCAGAACGCACACGTGGATTTCTACCAAACGACGTGCTAAGCATGCCGATGCTGCTCCTTTTAGCACCCGCACACGCATTTGAGCGAAAACGCGTTTTAAGCATGCACACGCATCTTTTGGTAGACGCGGATGAAGTTTTCTGCAAAACCACTATATGTGCATGCAAATGGTGCTTTTGGCAGAACGCGCACGTGGATTTCTACCAAACGACGTGCTAAGCATGCCGATGCTGCTCTTTTTAGCACCCGCATTTGTGCGAAAACGCGTTTTAAGCATGCACATGCATATTTTGGTAGACGCGGATGAAGTTTTCTGCAAAACCACAAGATGTGCATGCAAATGCTGCTTTTTGCAGAACGCGCACGTGGATTTCTACCAAACGACGTGCTAAGCATGCCGATGCTGCTCTTTTTAGCACCCGCGCACGGATTTGTGCGAAAACGCGTTTTAAGCATGCACATGCATCTTTTGGTAGACGCGGATGAAGTTTTCTGCAAAACCACAAGATGTGCATGCAAATGGTGCTTTTGGCAGAACGCGCACGTGGATTTCTACCAAACGACGTGCTAAGCATGCCGATGCTGCTCTTTTTAGCACCCGCGCACGGATTTGTGCGAAAACGCGTTTTTAGCATGCACATGCATCTTTTGGTAGACGCGGATGAAGTTTTCTGCAAAACCACAAGATGTGCATGCAAATGGTGCTTTTGGCAGAACGCGCACGTGGATTTCTACCAAACGACGTGCTAAGCATGCCGATGCTGCTCTTTTTAGCACCCGCGCACGGATTTGTGCGAAAACGCGTTTTAAGCATGCACATGCATCTTTTGGTAGACGCGGATGAAGTTTTCTGCAAAACCACAAGATGTGCATGCAAATGGTGCTTTTGGCTGAACGCGCACGTGGATTTCTACTTAACGACGTGCTAAGCATGCCGATGCTGCTCTTTTTAGCACCCGCGCACGCATTTGTGCGAAAACGCGTTTTAAGCATGCACATGCATCTTTTGGTAGACGCGGATGAAGTTTTCTGCAAAACCACAAGATGTGCACGCAAATGGTGCTTTTGGCAGAACGCGCACGTGGATTTCTACCAAACGACGTGCTAAGCATGCCGATGCTGCTCTTTTTAGCACCCGCGCACGGATTTGTGCGAAAACGCGTTTTAAGCATGCACATGCATCTTTTGGTAGACGCGGATGAAGTTTTCTGCAAAACCACAAGATGTGCATGCAAATGGTGCTTTTGGCAGAACGCGCACGTGGATTTCTACCAAACGACGTGCTAAGCATGCCGATGCTGCTCTTTTTAGCACCCGCGCACGCATTTGTGCGAAAACGCGTTTTAAGCATGCAGATGCATCTTTTGGTAGACGCGGATGAAGTTTTCTGCAAAACCACAAGATGTGCATGCAAATGGTGCTTTTGGCAGAACGCGCACGTGGATTTCTACCAAACGACGTGCTAAGCATGCCGATGCTGCTCTTTTTAGCACCCGCGCACGCATTTGTGCGAAAACGCGTTTTAAGAGGAAGCTTTAGCTCGGGCTCAACTCCAACGCGGCCTACTCAAATACATGTAAAAACGCAAAAGCGTTTTTCTGAGATAACCTCTGGACCGATTTTAATGAAATTTGTTGCATTTGAGAGAGAAAGTTAAATTCTAGTGACTGTTGGAAGCGGAATTTTGATTTAGGGCTTGAATTTTGTTAAAAGGATTTTCAAAAATTCAGACGTATGAAAAAAATAAAAGCACGAAGTTTACAAGCTAATAGCTCTGCATCAAGAACAGATATCGCGATTCTGTAAACGGCATCCATTAGACCATTCAAAGCGGACAAATTTGATATGTCAGTTTACATCTTACGTGATCTTGTTACGTTGTTTACGAAGGTTCCGCAAAAGTTGTAATTACACATTACTCCATTTTTTGAGGTTCATATGTAACACATCAATTTTGTCCGCTTTAGATGTGCTATCAGGTACAATATACAGAATGGCGATATGATTTTTTCTTGCTGAGTTACGGAGTTGTAAACTAGATAGTTTCGTTTTCTGAAAATTTGCGATTTTTGCCAAATTTTTACAAAAATTTGACGACCTAAATCGAAAATTCGAAACCAACAGTCACTATATTTTAAGCTTTTCTTTTCTTTTCTTAAGCTTTTCTTTTCTAAGTGGGCGCGGCAGGGGCACAGCGACAATGCCGCTCACGAATCCTTTCCTGTTTTTCGTTCAGGCCGTGCTCTGCATCTGCCCGACACCCCCAGCCATCGAGACATGCTTCGGCCTTTCTGCGGCTGAGACGACGGAATACTGTATCTTCAGGCCTACCAGTCCACAGAGATGCGATATCAGTGACATGCTCCCGGACATGCGCACATGGACACCGTTACTTGCCGGATTTTCCTCGCCGTCATCGGTTACGTCAGAGTTTTGGCAGCATAAAGGTCCGGCCACTTCGCGGATTCCGGCCAGTGGGCGCGGCAGGGGCACAGCGACAATGCCGCTCACGAATCCTTTCCTGTTTTTCGTTCAGGCCGTGCTCTGCATCTGCCCGACACCCCCAGCCATCGAGACATGCTTCGGCCTTTCTGCGGCTGAGACGACGGAATACTGTATCTTCAGGCCTACCAGTCCACAGAGATGCGATATCAGTGACATGCTCCCGGACATGCGCACATGGACACCGTTACTTGCCGGATTTTCCTCGCCGTCATCGGTTACGTCAGAGTTTTGGCAGCATAAAGGTCCGGCCACTTCGCGGATTCCGGCCAGTGGGCGCGGCAGGGGCACAGGGACAATGCCGCTCACGAATCCTTTCCTGTTTTTCGTTCAGGCCGTGCTCTGCATCTGCCCGACACCCCCAGCCATCGAGACATGCTTCGGCCTTTCTGCGGCTGAGACGACGGAATACTGTATCTTCAGGCCTACCAGTCCACAGAGATGCGATATCAGTGACATGCTCCCGGACATGCGCACATGGACACCGTTACTTGCCGGATTTTCCTCGCCGTCATCGGTTACGTCAGAGTTTTGGCAGCATAAAGGTCCGGCCACTTCGCGGATTCCGGCCAGTGGGCGCGGCAGGGGCACAGCGACAATGCCGCTCACGAATCCTTTCCTGTTTTTCGTTCAGGTGAGAGACTATCGCCTAACGTATACCTATCGCAGTGACAATGTTTGCCTCTTGCTTCTGCCGTGCCCACGGTCTTTGAGTGATATGCTTACTGCGATTTACCATTGCTTTGTGAACCTACTGCCTACCTGTGGTGACGTAGAGACTAACCCGGGACCGTCTACTGCAGAGATGCTTCAGACCCTAATTGATGATGTTCGTGAACTTAAACACACTGTGCAAGCTACTAACAGCAAGGTTAACGAAACAAGTATTAAGCTGTTTTCAATTGACAAGAAGCTTGACGATATTTCTGCTACGGTGACTAATTACACGAGCAAGGTTGACGAGCTTCAGTCAGAAGTCGAAAAACTGGCTTTGAAAGTAGACGACTTGGAGAATAGGAGTAGAAGGGAGAACTTGATTGTATATGGCATAAAAGAATCGACCGAAGAAAATTGGCAATCCCTCGAACAAGTCGTGACTAAAAACATTCTGACTGACACTCTAAAGGTTCCAAACGTGGCTATCGAGCGTATTCACAGGATTGGCCGCCCAGCCGAGGGCAGATGCCGACCCGTCATATTCAAACTTGTGGATGGCAGAGATAAGGCCAATATTTTGAAGAATTGTAACAAACTGAGAGGCACAGCCTATAGCATATCGGAAGATTTCTCCCCGCGCGTACAATCAATCCGAAAGAAGCTCTGGGCTGCTGCTGCTGAACACAGGAAGAAAGGTGCCAAGGTCGTGCTGTCATTCGACAAAATCAAAATTAATGGTAAACTGTTCCAATGGGACGACACTCAAGATAAAATAGTCCCGCTAGCTTCACAATGACGGCCTAACTTCGGAAATAAGAGTCCGCTTAAGAGCCGCAATTTATGTCACAGAGACACAGTTCAAAGCGAGTTCTCTGTTCTGAACATTAATGCCCGTAGCATCCGGAATAAAACAGAAGACTTCGAAGGTCTTCTTTTAACGTATGAGCCTGATGTTGCAGTGCTCACCGAAACGTGGCTCCATGATAACATATCCGATAAGGATGTGATACCTCATTCGCACGAAATTATCCGCCATGACCGCAGTTCTAGAGGGGGTGGGGTAGCCATTGTGATAAAGAAAGGAACAGATTACACGCTTGTACCACACCATACTAGCATAGAAATGGTCTGGATCCGACTTCATACTTGCAAACACAGCATCTTTATTGGCGCCGTTTATAGGCCACCAAATTCAGATCTAGGTATGCTCGAGACGCTGTATGACTTTTTGAATGAGCACAAAAAGCGATATTCACATGTCATTTTGTGTGGTGATTTTAACTTGCCAAAAATCAACTGGGAATCTTTGAGCGTCTCATCTTCACGCCGGCATTCTGATTTGCTACTCGATATTGCCTTTTCTTTTAATTTGAAGCAGGTTGTGGCTGAACCATCGCGAGTTACTGCTACCACGGGCTCACTTCTAGACCTTGTGTTTGTGTCTGATGCTATTGAAAGGCTGGGTTTCACGGTTAATATTATGCCTGGTATATCCGACCACGATTTAGTGCTTTTCAAAACCAATATGGCACGACCAATCACACGCCAATCAACAAAACAATTTTACGATTTCAATAACGCTGAAGACGAGAGTATTTTAGACCTTCTTGAACAAGAATACGACAATTTTTTTGCAAGGTACAGTGAAGGCCACACAAGTCCGAATGAATTGTGGTTGAACTTTAAACGTACGGTACATATGTGTATTCATCGGTACGTCCCGCTGAAGAAAAAGAAAATTCATAGCCACAGCCCATGGATTACACGAGAAATAATTCACCTAAAACGTCGCGTAAGCAGACTTTCCCGTAACATTTCGAGGGCTGCACACAGTACTGTGGCGTCACTTCGTAGAGAGCTAAGAAATCAAATACGACAATCAAAATACCAATTCATTAAAGTAAAACTGCACAACTTCCTCATTAATGACCCGCGAAAATTCTGGACTTATCTAGCTCAAAAAAAGGACCCCATACACAAATTGACAATAAATGACGTGGACGTTAGTGACGGACAACAAATAGCGGCAACGTTCAACGACTATTTTTCTTCTGTGTTCCTGCGGGGTGGTGGTCCGTCTACCAATTTCAGATCAACCAGCTTCCAGGTACCCGATCTTACCATAGGCGAAGAAGGCATTTTTTCCGCCCTTCTACACCTGAATACAAAGAAATCATCTGGACCAGATGATATTCCGAACACGTTTCTTTCCAGATACGCGGAATGGTGTTCAAAATTCCTCTTTATTATATTCCGTACTAGTCTACGAGAGGGTGACGTTCCCAGGGATTGGAAGCTGGCTAAGGTTATTCCTGTGCACAAATCTGGTACCAAACTCCATGTCGCTAATTACAGGCCAATTAGCTTGTTGTGCACCGCAGGTAAAGTGATGGAACACTTTGTTTTCAAACACATCGCCTCATTCTTGGAAGACAATAATTTTTTTTCTGAAGCTCAACATGGATTTCGTCGCGGGTTATCTAATGTGACACAGCTAATTCACACTACCAATGATTTCTGTAAAGCCCTTGACAAAGCAGGACAAATAGATGCCATTTTTCTGGACTTTGAAAAAGCCTTCGACCGCGTACTGCATAGTAAACTTCTGCTAAAACTTAGACACATCTTACAGAATCAACAAATTTTACAGTGGCTTGATTCATACCTATCTCACCGGCAACAGTACGTCCAGATATCCAGTTCAAGCTCACCCATCGCTCCAGTATTTTCAGGAGTGCCACAGGGCTCAGTCCTTGGGCCGCTTCTTTTTCTTATATATTTAAATGACCTAAAACTTGACTCTCCTGTGCGGGCCCGTTTTTTCGCAGATGACTGCGTAATTTATCACACAATTCTCACCGAAGGTGACCAGCTCGTTCTAAATAACTACTTGTGTGCTGTTAGTAATTGGTGCCAAAACTGGTCGATGACATTAAATGTCACGAAATGCAAACAAATGACCTTAACCCGAAAGAAAGATCCACTGAAGTATTCGTACAAAATTAATAGCGCTCCTCTAGAACCAGTAGAACAATTTAAGTATCTTGGCGTAACGATCAGCTCTAACCTCAGTTGGAGCCCCCACATTAAAAACATGGTTTCAGTAGCATCCAAAAGACTATGGCTAATAAGACACCGGTTAAAACATGCAACCACTAAAACGAAACTTGTAGCTTATACTTCGCTCGTGCGTCCCCTACTGGAATATGCTGACGTGATCTGGGATCCGCACACTAAAACAAATGTAAAAAGTATCGAGGGGGTTCAGAGAAAGGCACTGCGATTTATACACCACGCCTACGGAAGACAGGTATCGATATCTGATCTTCTTAGCCGCTCCGGTCTTCCTACCTTGGAATCTCGTCGAAAAATGCACCGTCTGAAGATGCTATTTGCAATAATTAATAATCATACCAAATTAGACTTCCACACTTACATGCAGTACAACAGAACCCGACAGACTCGACACAAACACGACAAAACAATTATAATGCCTCAGTGCAGAACCAACACATACAAGCTGTCGTTCTTTCCAAGAACGATAGCAGACTGGAACAAGTTGCCCTACGATGTGGCCACCTTATCATCACCCGATGCATTTTTTTCAGCAGTCAGTTCTAGCCAATAACCTTTGTGAGCTCGTTTTTTTTTTTTTTGGATTTGAATGTAACGCGTTTGCATCTTGTTTTGTTTGCTTTGCTTCGCAGTAATCTTCTGTGTGCCTATGTGGTTCTCTGTCTTAACTGTTACTGTTGTTTTCTTGATGGACCGTTAATATGAAAAGCGTCATGTACCCACTCCTGCCCTGGCTACCAAAAGGCGGCCGGCAGTATTGAATAAATAAATAAAAATTAATAAATAAATGCAGCAAACCCTGTCAAATTTAGTGCAGTGGTTGCCGAGAAAAACGAATTCTCCTTTTACATGTATTTAGATAGGAGCACCCAAGCTAAAGCTTCCTCTTAAGCATGCACATGCATCTTTTGGTAGACACGGTTGAAGTTTTCTGCAAAACCACAAGATGTGCATGCAAATGGTGCTTTTTGCAGAACGCGCACGTGGATTTCTACCAAACGACGTGCTAAGCATGCCGATGCTGCTCTTTTTAGCACCCGCGCACGCATTTGTGCGAAAACGCGTTTTAAGCATGCACATGCATCTTTTGGTAGACGCGGATGAAGTTTTCTGCAAAACCACAAGATGTGCATGCAAATGGTGCTTTTTGCAGAACGCGCACGTGGATTTCTACCAAACGACGTGCTAAGCATGCCGATGCTGCTCTTTTTAGCACCCGCGCACGGATTTGTGCGAAAACGCGTTTTAAGCATGCACATGCATCTTTTGGTAGACGCGGATGAAGTTTTCTGCAAAACCACAAGATGTGCATGCAAATGGTGCTTTTGGCAGAACGCGCACGTGGATTTCTACCAAACGACGTGCTAAGCATGCCGATGCTGCTCTTTTTAGCACCCGCGCACGCATTTGTGCGAAAACGCGTTTTAAGCATGCACATGCATCTTTTGGTAGACGCGGATGAAGTTTTCTGCAAAACCACAAGATGTGCATGCAAATGGTGTTTTTTGCAGAACGCGCACGTGGATTCCTACCAAACGACGTGCTAAGCATGCCGATGCTGCTCTTTTTAGCACCCGCGCACGGATTTTTGTGAAAACGCGTTTTAAGCATGCACATGCATCTTTTGGTAGACGCGGATGAAGTTTTCTGCAAAATCACAAGATGTGCATGGAAATGGTGCTTTTGGCAGAACGCGCACGTGGATTTCTACCAAACGACGTGCTAAGCATGCCGATGCTGCTCTTTTTAGCACCCGCGCACGCATTTATGCGAAAACGCGTTTTAAGCATGCACATGCATCTTTTGGTAGACGCGGATGAAGTTTTCTGCAAAACCACAAGATGTGCATGCAAATGGTGCTTTTTGCAGAACGCGCACGTGGATTTCTACCAGACGACGTGCTAAGCATGCCGATGCTGCTCTTTTTAGCACCCGCGCACGGATTTGTGCGAAAACGCGTTTTAAGCATGCACATGCATCTCTTGGTAGACGCGGATGAAGTTTTCTGCAAAACCACAAGATGTGCATGCAAATGGTGCTTTTGGCAGAACGCGCACGTGGATTTCTACCAAACGACGTGCTAAGCATGCCGATGCTGCTCTTTTTAGCACCCGCGCACGGATTTGTGCGAAAACGCGTTTTAAGCATGCACATGCATCTTTTGGTAGACGCGGATGAAGTTTTCTCAAAACCAGAAGATGTGCATGCAAATGGTGCTTTTGGCAAAACGCGCACGTGGATTTCTACCAAACGGCGTGCTAAGCATGCCGATGCTGCTCTTTTTAGCACCCGCGCACGGATTTGTGCGAAAACGCGTTTTAAGCATGGACATGCATCTTTTGGTAGACGCGGATGAAGTTTTCTGCAAAACCACAAGATGTGCATGCAAATGGTGCTTTTGGCAGAACGCGCACGTGGATTTCTACCAAACGACGTGCTAAGCATGCCGATGCTGCTCTTTTTAGCACCCGCGCACGGATTTGTGCGAAAACGCGTTTTAAGCATGCACATGCATCTTTTGGTAGACGCGGATGAAGTTTTCTGCAAAACCACAAGATGTGCATGCAAATGGTGCTTTTGGCAGAACGCGCACGTGGATTTCTACAAAACGACGTGCTAAGCATGCCGATGCTGCTCTTTTTAGCACCCGCGCACGGATTTGTGCGAAAACGCGTTTTAAGCATGCACATGCATCTTTTGGTAGACGCGGATGAAGTTTTCTGCAAAATCACAAGATGTGCATGCAAATGGTGCTTTTGGCAGAACGCGCACGCGGATTTCTACCAAACGACGTGCTAAGCATGCCGATGCTGCTCTTTTTAGCACCCGCGCACGGATTTGTGCGAAACCGCGTTTTAAGCATGCACATGCATCTTTTGGTAGACGCGGATGAAGTTTTCTGCAAAACCACAAGATGTGCATGCAAATGGTGCTTTTGGCAGAACGCGCACGTGGATTTCTACCAAACGACGTGCTAAGCATGCCGATGCTGCTCTTTTTAGCACCCGCGCACGCATTTGTGCGAAAACGCGTTTTAAGCATGCACATGCATCTTTTGGTAGACGCGGATGATGTTTTCTGCAAAACCACAAGATGTGCATGCAAATGGTGCTTTTGGCAGAACGCGCACGTGGATTTCTACCAAACGACGTGCTAAGCATGCCGATGCTGCTCTTTTTAGCTCCCGCGCACGGATTTGTGCGAAAACGCGTTTTAAGCATGCACATGCATCTTTTGGTAGACGCGGATGAAGTTTTCTGCAAAACCACAAGATGTGCATGCAAATGGTGCTTTTGGCAGAACGCGCACGTGGATTTCTACCAAATGACGTGCTAAGCATGCCGATGCTGCTCTTTTTAGCACCCGCGCACGCATTTGTGCGAAAACGCGTTTTAAGCATGCACATGCATCTTTTGGTAGACGCGGATGAAGTTTTCTGCAAAACCACAAGATGTGCATGCAAATGGTGCTTTTTGCAGAACGCGCACGTGGATTTCTACCAAACGACGTGCTAAGCATGCCGATGCTACTCTTTTTAGCACCCGCGCATGCATTTGTGCGAAAACGCGTTTTAAGCATGCACATGCATCTTTTGGTAGACGCGGATGAAGTTTTCTGCAAAACCACAAGATGTGCGTGCAAATGGTGCTTTTTGCAGAACGCGCACGTGGATTTCTACCAAACGACGTGCTAAGCATGCCGATGCTGCTCGTTTTAGCACCCGCGCACGGATTTGTGCGAAAACGCCTTTTAAGCATGCACATGCATCTTTTGGTAGACGCGGATGAAGTTTTCTGCAAAACCACAAGATGTGCATGCAAATGGTGCTTTTGGCAGAACGCGCACGTGGATTTCTACCAAACGACGCGCTAAGCATGCCGATGCTGCTCTTTTTAGCACCCGCGCACGGATTTGTGCGAAAACGCGTTTTAAGCATGCACATGCATCTTTTGGTAGACGCGGATGAAGTTTTCTGCAAAACCACAAGATATGCATGCAAATGGTGCTTTTGGCAGAACGCGCACGTGGATTTCTACCAAACGACGTGCTAAGCATGCCGATGCTGCTCTTTTTAGCACCCGCGCACGGATTTGTGCGAAAACGCGTTTTAAGCATGCACATGCATCTTTTGGTAGACGCGGATGAAGTTTTCTGCAAAACCACAATATGTGCATGCAAATGGTGCTTTTGGCAGAACGCGCACGTGGATTTCTACCAAACGACGTGCTAAGCATGCCGATGCTGCTCTTTTTAGCACCCGCGCACGGATTTGTGCGAAAACGCATTTTAAGCATGCACATGCATCTTTTGGTAGACGCGGATGAAGTTTTCTGCAAAACCACAAGATGTGCATGCAAATGGTGCTTTTGGCAGAACGCGCACGTGGATTTCTACCAAACGACGTGCTAAGCATGCCGATGCTGCTCTTTTTAGCACCCGCGCACGCATTTGTGCGAAAACGCGTTTTAAGCATGCACATGCATCTTTTGGTAGACGCGGATGAAGTTTTCTGCAAAACCACAATATGTGCATGCAAATGTTGCTTTTGGCAGAACGCGCACATGGATTTCTACCAAACGACGTGCTAAGCATGCCGATGCTGCTCTTTTTAGCACCCGCGCACGCATTTGTGCGAAAACGCGTTTTAAGCATGCACATGCATCTTTTGGTAGACGCGGATGAAGTTTTCTGCAAAACCACAAGATGTGCATGCAAATGGTGCTTTTGGCAGAACGCGCACGTGGATTTCTACCAAACGACGTGCTAAGCATGCCGATGCTGCTCTTTTTAGCACCCGCGCACGGATTTGTGCGAAAACGCGTTTTAAGCATGCACATGCATCTTTTGGTAGACGCGGATGAAGTTTTCTGCAAAACCACAAGATGTGCATGCAAATGGTGCTTTTGGCAGAACGCGCACGTGGATTTCTACCAAACGACGTGCTAAGCATGCCGATGCTGCTCCTTTTAGCACCCGCGCACGCATTTGTGCGAAAACGCGTTTTAAGCATGCACATGCATCTTTTGGTAGACGCGGATGAAGTTTTCTGCAAAACCACAAGATGTGCATGCAAATGGTGCTTTTTGCAGAACGCGCACGTGGATTTCTACCAAACGACGTGCTAAGCATGCCGATGCTGCTCTTTTAGCACCCGCGCACGGATTTGTGCGAAAACGCGTTTTAAGCATGCACATGCATCTTTTGGTAGACGCGGATGAAGTTTTCTGCAAAACCACAAGATGTGCATGCAAATGGTGCTTTTGGCAGAATGCGCACGTGGATTTCTACCAAACGACGTGCTAAGCATGCCGATGCTGCTCTTTTTAGCACCCGCGCACGGATTTGTGCGAAAACGCGTTTTAAGCATGCACATGCATCTTTTGGTAGACGCGGATGAAGTTTTCTGCAAAACCACAAGATGTGCATGCAAATGGTGCTTTTGGCAGAACGCGCACGTGGATTTCTACCAAACGACGTGCTAAGCATGCCGATGCTGCTCTTTTTAGCACCCGCGCACGGATTTGTGCGAAAACGCGTTTTAAGCATGCACATGCATCTTTTGGTAGACGTGGATGAAGTTTTCTGCAAAACCACAAGATGTGCATGCAAATGGTGCTTTTGGCAGAACGCGCACGTGGATTTCTACCAAACGACGTGCTAAGCATGCCGATGCTGCTCTTTTTAGCACCCGCGCACGGATTTGTGCGAAAACGCGTTTTAAGCATGCACATGCATCTTTTGGTAGACGCGGATGAAGTTTTCTGCAAAACCACAAGATGTGCATGCAAATGGTGCTTTTGGCAGAACGCGCACGTGGATTTCTACCAAACGACGCGCTAAGCATGCCGATGCTGCTCTTTTTAGCACCCGCGCACGGATTTGTGCGAAAACGCGTTTTAAGCATGCACATGCATCTTTTGGTAGACGCGGATGAAGTTTTCTGCAAAACCACAAGATATGCATGCAAATGGTGCTTTTGGCAGAACGCGCACGTGGATTTCTACCAAACGACGTGCTAAGCATGCCGATGCTGCTCTTTTTAGCACCCGCGCACGGATTTGTGCGAAAACGCGTTTTAAGCATGCACATGCATCTTTTGGTAGACGCGGATGAAGTTTTCTGCAAAACCAATATGTGCATGCAAATGGTGGTTTTGGCAGAACGCGCACGTGGATTTCTACCAAACAACGTGCTAAGCATGCCGATGCTGCTCTTTTTAGCACCCGCGCACGGATTTGTGCGAAAACGCATTTTAAGCATGCACATGCATCTTTTGGTAGACGCGGATGAAGTTTTCTGCAAAACCACAAGATGTGCATGCAAATGGTGCTTTTGGCAGAACGCGCACGTGGATTTCTACCAAACGACGTGCTAAGCATGCCGATGCTGCTCTTTTTAGCACCCGCGCACGCATTTGTGCGAAAACGCGTTTTAAGCATGCTAATGTATCTTTTGGTAGACGCGGATGAAGTTTTCTGCAAAACCACAAGATGTGCATGCAAATGATGCTTTTGGCAGAACGCGCACGTGGATTTCTACCAAACGACGTGCTAAGCATGCCGATGCTGCTCTTTTTAGCACCCGCGCACGGATTTGTGCGAAAACGCGTTTTAAGCATGCACATGCATCTTTTGGTAGACGCGGATGAAGTTTTCTGCAAAACCACAAGATGTGCATGCAAATGGTGCTTTTGGCAGAACGCGCACGTGGATTTCTACCAAACGACGTGCTAAGCATGCCGATGCTGCTCCTTTTAGCACCCGCACACGCATTTGAGCGAAAACGCGTTTTAAGCATGCACACGCATCTTTTGGTAGACGCGGATGAAGTTTTCTGCAAAACCACAATATGTGCATGCAAATGGTGCTTTTGGCAGAACGCGCACGTGGATTTCTACCAAACGACGTGCTAAGCATGCCGATGCTGCTCTTTTTAGCACCCGCATTTGTGCGAAAACGCGTTTTAAGCATGCACATGCATATTTTGGTAGACGCGGATGAAGTTTTCTGCAAAACCACAAGATGTGCATGCAAATGCTGCTTTTTGCAGAACGCGCACGTGGATTTCTACCAAACGACGTGCTAAGCATGCCGATGCTGCTCTTTTTAGCACCCGCGCACGGATTTGTGCGAAAACGCGTTTTAAGCATGCACATGCATCTTTTGGTAGACGCGGATGAAGTTTTCTGCAAAACCACAAGATGTGCATGCAAATGGTGCTTTTGGCAGAACGCGCACGTGGATTTCTACCAAACGACGTGCTAAGCATGCCGATGCTGCTCTTTTTAGCACCCGCGCACGCATTTGTGCGAAAACGCGTTTTAAGCATGCAGATGCATCTTTTGGTAGACGCGGATGAAGTTTTCTGCAAAACCACAAGATGTGCATGCAAATGGTGCTTTTGGCAGAACGCGCACGTGGATTTCTACCAAACGACGTGCTAAGCATGCCGATGCTGCTCTTTTTAGCACCCGCGCACGCATTTGTGCGAAAACGCGTTTTAAGAGGAAGCTTTAGCTCGGGCTCAACTCCAACGCGGCCTACTCAAATACATGTAAAAACGCAAAAGCGTTTTTCTGAGATAACCTCTGGACCGATTTTAATGAAATTTGTTGCATTTGAGAGAGAAAGTTAAATTCTAGTGACTGTTGGAAGCGGAATTTTGATTTAGGGCTTGAATTTTGTTAAAAGGATTTTCAAAAATTCAGACGTATGAAAAAAATAAAAGCACGAAGTTTACAAGCTAATAGCTCTGCATCAAGAACAGATATCGCGATTCTGTAAACGGCATCCATTAGACCATTCAAAGCGGACAAATTTGATATGTCAGTTTACATCTTACGTGATCTTGTTACGTTGTTTACGAAGGTTCCGCAAAAGTTGTAATTACACATTACTCCATTTTTTGAGGTTCATATGTAACACATCAATTTTGTCCGCTTTAGATGTGCTATCAGGTACAATATACAGAATGGCGATATGATTTTTTCTTGCTGAGTTACGGAGTTGTAAACTTGATAGTTTCGTTTTCTGAAAATTTGCGATTTTTGCCAAATTTTTACAAAAATTTGACGACCTAAATCGAAAATTCGAAACCAACAGTCACTATATTTTAAGCTTTTCTTTTCTTTTCTTAAGCTTTTCTTTTCTAAGTGGGCGCGGCAGGGGCACAGCGACAATGCCGCTCACGAATCCTTTCCTGTTTTTCGTTCAGGCCGTGCTCTGCATCTGCCCGACACCCCCAGCCATCGAGACATGCTTCGGCCTTTCTGCGGCTGAGACGACGGAATACTGTATCTTCAGGCCTACCAGTCCACAGAGATGCGATATCAGTGACATGCTCCCGGACATGCGCACATGGACACCGTTACTTGCCGGATTTTCCTCGCCGTCATCGGTTACGTCAGAGTTTTGGCAGCATAAAGGTCCGGCCACTTCGCGGATTCCGGCCAGTGGGCGCGGCAGGGGCACATCGACAATGCCGCTCACGAATCCTTTCCTGTTTTTCGTTCAGGCCGTGCTCTGCATCTGCCCGACACCCCCAGCCATCGAGACATGCTTCGGCCTTTCTGCGGCTGAGACGACGGAATACTGTATCTTCAGGCCTACCAGTCCACAGAGATGCGATATCAGTGACATGCTCCCGGACATGCGCACATGGACACCGTTACTTGCCGGATTTTCCTCGCCGTCATCGGTTACGTCAGAGTTTTGGCAGCATAAAGGTCCGGCCACTTCGCGGATTCCGGCCAGTGGGCGCGGCAGGGGCACAGCGACAATGCCGCTCACGAATCCTTTCCTGTTTTTCGTTCAGGCCGTGCTCTGCATCTGCCCGACACCCCCAGCCATCGAGACATGCTTCGGCCTTTCTGCGGCTGAGACGACGGAATACTGTATCTTCAGGCCTACCAGTCCACAGAGATGCGATATCAGTGACATGCTCCCGGACATGCGCACATGGACACCGTTACTTGCTGGATTTTCCTCGCCGTCATCGGTTACGTCAGAGTTTTGGCAGCATAAAGGTCCGGCCACTTCGCGGATTCCGGCCAGTGGGCGCGGCAGGGGCACAGCGACAATGCCGCTCACGAATCCTTTCCTGTTTTTCGTTCAGGTGAGAGACTATCGCCTAACGTATACCTATCGCAGTGACAATGTTTGCCTCTTGCTTCTGCCGTGCCCACGGTCTTTGAGTGATATGCTTACTGCGATTTACCATTGCTTTGTGAACCTACTGCCTACCTGTAGTGACGCAGAGACTAACCCGGGACCGTCTACTGCAGAGATGCTTCAGACCCTAATTGATGATGTTCGTGAACTTAAACACACTGTGCAAGCTACTAACAGCAAGGTTAACGAAACAAGTATTAAGCTGTTTTCAATTGACAAGAAGCTTGACGATATTTCTGCTACGGTGACTAATTACACGAGCAAGGTTGACGAGCTTCAGTCAGAAGTCGAAAAACTGGCTTTGAAAGTAGACGACTTGGAGAATAGGAGTAGAAGGGAGAACTTGATTGTATATGGCATAAAAGAATCGACCGAAGAAAATTGGCAATCCCTCGAACAAGTCGTGACTAAAAACATTCTGACTGACACTCTAAAGGTTCCAAACGTGGCTATCGAGCGTATTCACAGGATTGGCCGCCCAGCCGAGGGCAGATGCCGACCCGTCATATTCAAACTTGTGGATGGCAGAGATAAGGCCAATATTTTGAAGAATTGTAACAAACTGAGAGGCACAGCCTATAGCATATCGGAAGATTTCTCCCCGCGCGTACAATCAATCCGAAAGAAGCTCTGGGCTGCTGCTGCTGAACACAGGAAGAAAGGTGCCAAGGTCGTGCTGTCATTCGACAAAATCAAAATTAATGGTAAACTGTTCCAATGGGACGACACTCAAGATAAAATAGTCCCGCTAGCTTCACAATGACGGCCTAACTTCGGAAATAAGAGTCCGCTTAAGAGCCGCAATTTATGTCACAGAGACACAGTTCAAAGCGAGTTCTCTGTTCTGAACATTAATGCCCGTAGCATCCGGAATAAAACAGAAGACTTCGAAGGTCTTCTTTTAACGTATGAGCCTGATGTTGCAGTGCTCACCGAAACGTGGCTCCATGATAACATATCCGATAAGGATGTGATACCTCATTCGCACGAAATTATCCGCCATGACCGCAGTTCTAGAGGGGGTGGGGTAGCCATTGTGATAAAGAAAGGAACAGATTACACGCTTGTACCACACCATACTAGCATAGAAATGGTCTGGATCCGACTTCATACTTGCAAACACAGCATCCTTATTGGCGCCGTTTATAGGCCACCAAATTCAGATCTAGGTATGCTCGAGACGCTGTATGACTTTTTGAATGAGCACAAAAAGCGATATTCACATGTCATTTTGTGTGGTGATTTTAACTTGCCAAAAATCAACTGGGAATCTTTGAGCGTCTCATCTTCATGCCGGCATTCTGATTTGCTACTCGATATTGCCTTTTCTTTTAATTTGAAGCAGGTTGTGGCTGAACCATCGCGAGTTACTGCTACCACGGGCTCACTTCTAGACCTTGTGTTTGTGTCTGATGCTATTGAAAGGCTGGGTTTCACGGTTAATATTATGCCTGGTATATCCGACCACGATTTAGTGCTTTTCAAAACCAATATGGCACGACCAATCACACGCCAATCAACAAAACAATTTTACGATTTCAATAACGCTGAAGACGAGAGTATTTTAGACCTTCTTGAACAAGAATACAATTTTTTTGCAAGGTACAGTGAAGGCCACACAAGTCCGAATGAATTGTGGTTGAACTTTAAACGTACGGTACATATGTGTATTCATCGGTACGTCCCGCTGAAGAAAAAGAAAATTCATAGCCACAGCCCATGGATTACACGAGAAATAATTCACCTAAAACGTCGCGTAAGCAGACTTTCCCGTAACATTTCGAGGGCTGCACACAGTACTGTGGCGTCACTTCGTAGAGAGCTAAGAAATCAAATACGACAATCAAAATTCCAATTCATTAACGTAAAACTGCACAACTTCCTCATTAATGACCCGCGAAAATTCTGGACTTATCTAGCTCAAAAAAAAGGACCCCATACACAAATTGACAATAAATGACGTGGACGTTAGTGACGGACAACAAATAGCGGCAACGTTCAACGACTATTTTTCTTCTGTGTTCCTGCGGGGTGGTGGTCCGTCTACCAATTTCAGATCAACCAGCTTCCAGGTACCCGATCTTACCATAGGCGAAGACGGCATTTTTTCCGCCCTTCTACACCTGAATACAAAGAAATCATCTGGACCAGATGATATTCCGAACACGTTTCTTTCCAGATACGCGGAATGGTGTTCAAAATTCCTCTTTATTATATTCCGTACTAGTCTACGAGAGGGTGACGTTCCCAGGGATTGGAAGCTGGCTAAGGTTATTCCTGTGCACAAATGTGGTACCAAACTCCATGTCGCTAATTACAGGCCAATTAGCTTGTTGTGCACCGCAGGTAAAGTGATGGAACACTTTGTTTTCAAACACATCGCCTCATTCTTGGAAGACAATAATTTTTTTTCTGAAGCTCAACATGGATTTCGTCGCGGGTTATCTACTGTGACACAGCTAATTCACACTACCAATGATTTCTGTAAAGCCTTTGACAAAGCAGGACAAATAGATGCCATTTTTCTGGACTTTGAAAAAGCCTTCGACCGCGTACTGCATAGTAAACTTCTGCTAAAACTTAGACACATCTTACAGAATCAACAAATTTTACAGTGGCTTGATTCATACCTATCACACCGGCAACAGTACGTCCAGATATCCAGTTCAAGCTCACCCATCGCTCCAGTATTTTCAGGAGTGCCACAGGGCTCAGTCCTTGGGCCGCTTCTTTTTCTTATATATTTAAATGACCTAAAACTTGACTCTCCTGTGCGGGCCCGTTTTTTCGCAGATGACTGCGTAATTTATCACACAATTCTCACCGAAGGTGACCAGCTCGTTCTAAATAACTACTTGTGTGCTGTTAGTAATTGGTGCCAAAACTGGTCGATGACATTAAATGTCACGAAATGCAAACAAATGACCTTAACCCGAAAGAAAGATAAACTGAAGTATTCGTACAAAATTAATAGCGCTCCTCTAGAACCAGTAGAACAATTTAAGTATCTTGGCGTAACGATCAGCTCTAACCTCAGTTGGAGCCCCCACATTAAAAACATGGTTTCAGTAGCATCCAAAAGACTATGGCTAATAAGACACCGGTTAAAACATGCAACCACTAAAACGAAACTTGTAGCTTATACTTCGCTCGTGCGTCCCCTACTGGAATATGCTGACGTGATCTGGGATCCGCACACTAAAACAAATGTAAAAAGTATCGAGGGGGTTCAGAGAAAGGCACTGCGATTTATACACTACGCCTACGGAAGACAGGTATCGATATCTGATCTTCTTAGCCGCTCCGGTCTTCCTACCTTGGAATCTCGTCGAAAAATGCACCGTCTGAAGATGCTATTTGCAATAATTAATAATCATACCAAATTAGACTTCCACACTTACATGCAGTACAACAGAACCCGACAGACTCGACACAAACACGACAAAACAATTATAATGCCTCAGTGCAGAACCAACACATACAAGCTGTCGTTCTTTCCAAGAACGATAGCAGACTGGAACAAGTTGCCCTACGATGTGGCCACCTTATCATCACCCGATGCATTTTTTTCAGCAGTCAGTTCTAGCCAATAACCTTTGTGAGCTCGTTTTTTTTTTTTTTTTGGATTTGAATGTAACGCGTTTGCATCTTGTTTTGTTTGCTTTGCTTCGCAGTAATCTTCTGTGTGCCTATGTGGTTCTCTGTCTTAACTGTTACTGTTGTTTTCTTGATGGACCGTTAATATGAAAAGCGTCATGTACCCACTCCTGCCCTGGCTACCAAAAGGTGGCCGGCAGTATTGAATAAATAAATAAAAATTAATAAATAAATGCAGCAAACCCCGTCAAATTTAGTGCAGTGGTTGCCGAGAAAAACGAATTCTCCTTTTACATGTATTTAGATAGGAGCACCCAAGCTAAAGCTTCCTCTTAAGCATGCACATGCATCTTTTGGTAGACACGGATGAAGTTTTCTGCAAAACCACAAGATGTGCATGCAAATGGTGCTTTTTGCAGAACGCGCACGTGGATTTCTACCAAACGACGTGCTAAGCATGCCGATGCTGCTCTTTTTAGCACCCGCGCACGCATTTGTGCGAAAACGCGTTTTAAGCATGCACATGCATCTTTTGGTAGACGCGGATGAAGTTTTCTGCAAAACCACAAGATGTGCATGCAAATGGTGCTTTTTGCAGAACGCGCACGTGGATTTCTACCAAACGACGTGCTAAGCATGCCGATGCTGCTCTTTTTAGCACCCGCGCACGGATTTGTGCGAAAACGCGTTTTAAGCATGCACATGCATCTTTTGGTAGACGCGGATGAAGTTTTCTGCAAAACCACAAGATGTGCATGCAAATGGTGCTTTTGGCAGAACGCGCACGTGGATTTCTACCAAACGACGTGCTAAGCATGCCGATGCTGCTCTTTTTAGCACCCGCGCACGCATTTGTGCGAAAACGCGTTTTAAGCATGCACATGCATCTTTTGGTAGACGCGGATGAAGTTTTCTGCAAAACCACAAGATGTGCATGCAAATGGTGTTTTTTGCAGAACGCGCACGTGGATTCCTACCAAACGACGTGCTAAGCATGCCGATGCTGCTCTTTTTAGCACCCGCGCACGGATTTTTGTGAAAACGCGTTTTAAGCATGCACATGCATCTTTTGGTAGACGCGGATGAAGTTTTCTGCAAAACCACAAGATGTGCATGAAAATGGTGCTTTTGGCAGAACGCGCACGTGGATTTCTACCAAACGACGTGCTAAGCATGCCGATGCTGCTCTTTTTAGCACCCGCGCACGGATTTGTGCGAAAACGCGTTTTAAGCATGCACATGCATCTTTTGGTAGACGCGGATGAAGTTTTCTGCAAAACCACAAGATGTGCATGCAAATGGTGCTTTTGGCAGAACGCGCACGTGGATTTCTACCAAACGACGTGCTAAGCATGCCGATGCTGCTCTTTTTAGCACCCGCGCACGCATTTGTGCGAAAACGCGTTTTTAAGCATGCACATGCATCTTTTGGTAGACGCGGATGAAGTTTTCTGCAAAACCACAAGATGTGCATGCAAATGGTGTTTTTTGCAGAACGCGCACGTGGATTTCTACCAAACGACGTGCTAAGCATGCCGATGCTGCTCTTTTTAGCACCCGCGCACGGATTTGTGCGAAAACGCGTTTTAAGCATGCACATGCATCTTTTGGTAGACGCGGATGAAGTTTTCTGCAAAACCACAAGATGTGCATGGAAATGGTGCTTTTGGCAGAACGCGCACGTGGATTTCTACCAAACGACGTGCTAAGCATGCCGATGCTGCTCTTTTTAGCACCCGCGCACGCATTTATGCGAAAACGCGTTTTAAGCATGCACATGCATCTTTTGGTAGACGCGGATGAAGTTTTCTGCAAAACGACAAGATGTGCATGCAAATGGTGCTTTTTGCAGAACGCGCACGTGGATTTCTACCAGACGACGTGCTAAGCATGCCGATGCTGCTCTTTTTAGCACCCGCGCACGGATTTGTGCGAAAACGCGTTTTAAGCATGCACATGCATCTCTTGGTAGACGCGGATGAAGTTTTCTGCAAAACCACAAGATGTGCATGCAAATGGTGCTTTTGGCAGAACGCGCACGTGGATTTCTACCAAACGACGTGCTAAGCATGCCGATGCTGCTCTTTTTAGCACCCGCGCACGGATTTGTGCGAAAACGCGTTTTAAGCATGCACATGCATCTTTTGGTAGACGCGGATGAAGTTTTCTCAAAACCAGAAGATGTGCATGCAAATGGTGCTTTTGGCAAAACGCGCACGTGGATTTCTACCAAACGGCGTGCTAAGCATGCCGATGCTGCTCTTTTTAGCACCCGCGCACGGATTTGTGCGAAAACGCGTTTTAAGCATGGACATGCATCTTTTGGTAGACGCGGATGAAGTTTTCTGCAAAACCACAAGATGTGCATGCAAATGGTGCTTTTGGCAGAACGCGCACGTGGATTTCTACCAAACGACGTGCTAAGCATGCCGATGCTGCTCTTTTTAGCACCCGCGCACGGATTTGTGCGAAAACGCGTTTTAAGCATGCACATGCATCTTTTGGTAGACGCGGATGAAGTTTTCTGCAAAACCACAAGATGTGCATGCAAATGGTGCTTTTGGCAGAACGCGCACGTGGATTTCTACCAAACGACGTGCTAAGCATGCCGATGCTGCTCTTTTTAGCACCCGCGCACGGATTTGTGCGAAAACGCGTTTTAAGCATGCACATGCATCTTTTGGTAGACGCGGATGAAGTTTTCTGCAAAACCACAAGATGTGCATGCAAATGGTGCTTTTGGCAGAACGCGCACGTGGATTTCTACCAAACGACGTGCTAAGCATGCCGATGCTGCTCTTTTTAGCACCCGCGCACGCATTTGTGCGAAAACGCGTTTTAAGCATGCACATGCATCTTTTGGTAGACGCGGATGAAGTTTTCTGCAAAACCACAAGATGTGCATGCAAATGGTGTTTTTTGCAGAACGCGCACGTGGATTCCTACCAAACGACGTGCTAAGCATGCCGATGCTGCTCTTTTTAGCACCCGCGCACGGATTTTTGTGAAAACGCGTTTTAAGCATGCACATGCATCTTTTGGTAGACGCGGATGAAGTTTTCTGCAAAACCACAAGATGTGCATGAAAATGGTGCTTTTGGCAGAACGCGCACGTGGATTTCTACCAAACGACGTGCTAAGCATGCCGATGCTGCTCTTTTTAGCACCCGCGCACGGATTTGTGCGAAAACGCGTTTTAAGCATGCACATGCATCTTTTGGTAGACGCGGATGAAGTTTTCTGCAAAACCACAAGATGTGCATGCAAATGGTGCTTTTGGCAGAACGCGCACGTGGATTTCTACCAAACGACGTGCTAAGCATGCCGATGCTGCTCTTTTTAGCACCCGCGCACGCATTTGTGCGAAAACGCGTTTTAAGCATGCACATGCATCTTTTGGTAGACGCGGATGAAGTTTTCTGCAAAACCACAAGATGTGCATGCAAATGGTGTTTTTTGCAGAACGCGCACGTGGATTTCTACCAAACGACGTGCTAAGCATGCCGATGCTGCTCTTTTTAGCACCCGCGCACGGATTTGTGCGAAAACGCGTTTTAAGCATGCACATGCATCTTTTGGTAGACGCGGATGAAGTTTTCTGCAAAACCACAAGATGTGCATGGAAATGGTGCTTTTGGCAGAACGCGCACGTGGATTTCTACCAAACGACGTGCTAAGCATGCCGATGCTGCTCTTTTTAGCACCCGCGCACGCATTTATGCGAAAACGCGTTTTAAGCATGCACATGCATCTTTTGGTAGACGCGGATGAAGTTTTCTGCAAAACGACAAGATGTGCATGCAAATGGTGCTTTTTGCAGAACGCGCACGTGGATTTCTACCAGACGACGTGCTAAGCATGCCGATGCTGCTCTTTTTAGCACCCGCGCACGGATTTGTGCGAAAACGCGTTTTAAGCATGCACATGCATCTCTTGGTAGACGCGGATGAAGTTTTCTGCAAAACCACAAGATGTGCATGCAAATGGTGCTTTTGGCAGAACGCGCACGTGGATTTCTACCAAACGACGTGCTAAGCATGCCGATGCTGCTCTTTTTAGCACCCGCGCACGGATTTGTGCGAAAACGCGTTTTAAGCATGGACATGCATCTTTTGGTAGACGCGGATGAAGTTTTCTGCAAAACCACAAGATGTGCATGCAAATGGTGCTTTTGGCAGAACGCGCACGTGGATTTCTACCAAACGACGTGCTAAGCATGCCGATGCTGCTCTTTTTAGCACCCGCGCACGGATTTGTGCGAAAACGCGTTTTAAGCATGCACATGCATCTTTTGGTAGACGCGGATGAAGTTTTCTGCAAAACCACAAGATGTGCATGCAAATGGTGCTTTTGGCAGAACGCGCACGTGGATTTCTACCAAACGACGTGCTAAGCATGCCGATGCTGCTCTTTTTAGCACCCGCGCACGGATTTGTGCGAAAACGCGTTTTAAGCATGCACATGCATCTTTTGGTAGACGCGGATGAAGTTTTCTGCAAAACCACAAGATGTGCATGCAAATGGTGCTTTTGGCAGAACGCGCACGTGGATTTCTACCAAACGACGTGCTAAGCATGCCGATGCTGCTCTTTTTAGCACCCGCGCACGGATTTATGCGAAACCGCGTTTTAAGCATGCACATGCATCTTTTGGTAGACGCGGATGAAGTTTTCTGCAAAACCACAAGATGTGCATGCAAATGGTGCTTTTGGCAGAACCCGCACGTGGATTTCTACCAAACGACGTGCTAAGCATGCCGATGCTGCTCTTTTTAGCACCCGCGCACGCATTTGTGCGAAAACGCGTTTTAAGCATGCACATGCATCTTTTGGTAGACGCGGATGATGTTTTCTGCAAAACCACAAGATGTGCATGCAAATGGTGCTTTTGGCAGAACGCGCACGTGGATTTCTACCAAACGACGTGCTAAGCATGCCGATGCTGCTCTTTTTAGCTCCCGCGCACGGATTTGTGCGAAAACGCGTTTTAAGCATGCACATGCATCTTTTGGTAGACGCGGATGAAGTTTTCTGCAAAACCACAAGATGTGCATGCAAATGGTGCTTTTGGCAGAACGCGCACGTGGATTTCTACCAAATGACGTGCTAAGCATGCCGATGCTGCTCTTTTTAGCACCCGCGCACGCATTTGTGCGAAAACGCGTTTTAAGCATGCACATGCATCTTTTGGTAGACGCGGATGAAGTTTTCTGCAAAACCACAAGATGTGCATGCAAATGGTGCTTTTTGCAGAACGCGCACGTGGATTTCTACCAAACGACGTGCTAAGCATGCCGATGCTACTCTTTTTAGCACCCGCGCATGCATTTGTGCGAAAACGCGTTTTAAGCATGCACATGCATCTTTTGGTAGACGCGGATGAAGTTTTCTGCAAAACCACAAGATGTGCATGCAAATGGTGCTTTTTGCAGAACGCGCACGTGGATTTCTACCAAACGACGTGCTAAGCATGCCGATGCTGCTCTTTTTAGCACCCGCGCACGGATTTGTGCGAAAACGCGTTTTAAGCATCCACATGCATCTTTTGGTAGACGCGGATGAAGTTTTCTGCAAAACCACAAGATGTGCATGCAAATGGTGCTTTTGGCAGAACGCGCACGTGGATTTCTACCAAACGACGTGCTAAGCATGCCGATGCTGCTCTTTTTAGCACCCGCGCACGCATTTGTGCGAAAACGCGTTTTAAGCATGCACATGCATCTTTTGGTAGACGCGGATGAAGTTTTCTGCAAAACCACAAGATGTGCATGCAAATGGTGCTTTTGACAGAACGCGCACGTGGATTTCTACCAAACGACGTGCTAAGCATGCCGATGCTGCTCTTTTTAGCACCCGCGCACGGATTTGTGCGAAAACGCGTTTTAAGCATGCACATGCATCTTTTGGTACACGCGGATGAAGTTTTCTGCAAAACCACAATATGTGCATGCAAATGGTGCTTTTGGCAGAACGCGCACGTGGATTTCTACCAAACGACGTGCTAAGCATGCCGATGCTGCTCTTTTTAGCACCCGCGCACGGATTTGTGCGAAAACGCGTTTTAAGCATGCACATGCATCTTTTGGTAGACGCGGATGAAGTTTTCTGCAAAACCACAAGATGTGCATGCAAATGGTGCTTTTGGCAGAACGCGCACGTGGATTTCTACCAAACGACGTGCTAAGCATGCCGATGCTGCTCTTTTTAGCACCCGCGCACGGATTTGTGCGAAAACGCGTTTTAAGCATGCACATGCATCTTTTGGTAGACGCGGATGAAGTTTTCTGCAAAACCACAAGATGTGCATGCAAATGGTGCTTTTGGCAGAACGCGCACGTGGATTTCTACCAAACGACGTGCTAAGCATTCCGATGCTGCTCTTTTTAGCACCCGCGCACGGATTTGTGCGAAAACGCGTTTTAAGCATGCACATGCATCTTTTGGTAGACGCGGATGAAGTTTTCTGCAAAACCACAAGATGTGCATGCAAATGGTGCTTTTGGCAGAACGCGCACGTGGATTTCTACCAAACGACGTGCTAAGCATGCCGATGCTGCTCTTTTTAGCACCCGCGCACGGATTTGTGCGAAAACGCGTTTTAAGCATGCACATGCATCTTTTGGTAGACGCGGATGAAGTTTTCTGCAAAACCACAAGATGTGCATGCAAATGGTGCTTTTGGCAGAACGCGCACGTCGATTTCTACCAAACGACGTGCTAAGCATGCCGATGCTGCTCTTTTTAGCACCCGCGCACGCATTTGTGCGAAAACGCGTTTTAAGCATGCACATGCATCTTTTGGTAGACGCGGATGAAGTTTTCTGCAAAACCACAAGATGTGCATGCAAATGGTGCTTTTTGCAGAACGCGCACGTGGATTTCTACCAAACGACGTGCTAAGCATGCCGATGCTACTCTTTTTAGCACCCGCGCACGCATTTGTGCGAAAACGCGTTTTAAGCATGCACATGCATCTTTTGGTAGACGCGGATGAAGTTTTCTGCAAAACCACAAGATGTGCATGCAAATGGTGCTTTTGGCAGAACGCGCACGTGGATTTCTACCAAACGACGTGCTAAGCTTGCCGATGCTGCTCTTTTTAGCACCCGCGCACGGATTTGTGCGAAAACGCGTTTTAAGCATGCACATGCATCTTTTGGTAGACGCGGATGAAGTTTTCTCAAAACCAGAAGATGTGCATGCAAATGGTGCTTTTGGCAAAACGCGCACGTGGATTTCTACCAAACGGCGTGCTAAGCATGCCGATGCTGCTCTTTTTAGCACCCGCGCACGGATTTGTGCGAAAACGCGTTTTAAGCATGGACATGCATCTTTTGGTAGACGCGGATGAAGTTTTCTGCAAAACCACAAGATGTGCATGCAAATGGTGCTTTTGGCAGAACGCGCACGTGGATTTCTACCAAACGACGTGCTAAGCATGCCGATGCTGCTCTTTTTAGCACCCGCGCACGGATTTGTGCGAAAACGCGTTTTAAGCATGCACATGCATCTTTTGGTAGACGCGGATGAAGTTTTCTGCAAAACCACAAGATGTGCATGCAAATGGTGCTTTTGGCAGAACGCGCACGTGGATTTCTACCAAACGACGTGCTAAGCATGCCGATGCTGCTCTTTTTAGCACCCGCGCACGGATTTGTGCGAAAACGCGTTTTAAGCATGCACATGCATCTTTTGGTAGACGCGGATGAAGTTTTCTGCAAAACCACAAGATGTGCATGCAAATGGTGCTTTTGGCAGAACGCGCACGTGGATTTCTACCAAACGACGTGCTAAGCATGCCGATGCTGCTCTTTTTAGCACCCGCGCACGGATTTATGCGAAAACGCGTTTTAAGCATGCACATGCATCTTTTGGTAGACGCGGATGAAGTTTTCTGCAAAACCACAAGATGTGCATGCAAATGGTGCTTTTGGCAGAACGCGCACGTGGATTTCTACCAAACGACGTGCTAAGCATGCCGATGCTGCTCTTTTTAGCACCCGCGCACGCATTTGTGCGAAAACGCGTTTTAAGCATGCACATGCATCTTTTGGTAGACGCGGATGATGTTTTCTGCAAAACCACAAGATGTGCATGCAAATGGTGCTTTTGGCAGAACGCGCACGTGGATTTCTACCAAACGACGTGCTAAGCATGCCGATGCTGCTCTTTTTAGCTCCCGCGCACGGATTTGTGCGAAAACGCGTTTTAAGCATGCACATGCATCTTTTGGTAGACGCGGATGAAGTTTTCTGCAAAACCACAAGATGTGCATGCAAATGGTGCTTTTGGCAGAACGCGCACGTGGATTTCTACCAAATGACGTGCTAAGCATGCCGATGCTGCTCTTTTTAGCACCCGCGCACGCATTTGTGCGAAAACGCGTTTTAAGCATGCACATGCATCTTTTGGTAGACGCGGATGAAGTTTTCTGCAAAACCACAAGATGTGCATGCAAATGGTGCTTTTTGCAGAACGCGCACGTGGATTTCTACCAAACGACGTGCTAAGCATGCCGATGCTACTCTTTTTAGCACCCGCGCATGCATTTGTGCGAAAACGCGTTTTAAGCATGCACATGCATCTTTTGGTAGACGCGGATGAAGTTTTCTGCAAAACCACAAGATGTGCATGCAAATGGTGCTTTTTGCAGAACGCGCACGTGGATTTCTACCAAACGACGTGCTAAGCATGCCGATGCTGCTCTTTTTAGCACCCGCGCACGGATTTGTGCGAAAACGCGTTTTTAGCATCCACATGCATCTTTTGGTAGACGCGGATGAAGTTTTCTGCAAAACCACAAGATGTGCATGCAAATGGTGCTTTTGGCAGAACGCGCACGTGGATTTCTACCAAACGACGTGCTAAGCATGCCGATGCTGCTCTTTTTAGCACCCGCGCACGCATTTGTGCGAAAACGCGTTTTAAGCATGCACATGCATCTTTTGGTAGACGCGGATGAAGTTTTCTGCAAAACCACAAGATGTGCATGCAAATGGTGCTTTTGACAGAACGCGCACGTGGATTTCTACCAAACGACGTGCTAAGCATGCCGATGCTGCTCTTTTTAGCACCCGCGCACGGATTTGTGCGAAAACGCGTTTTAAGCATGCACATGCATCTTTTGGTACACGCGGATGAAGTTTTCTGCAAAACCACAATATGTGCATGCAAATGGTGCTTTTGGCAGAACGCGCACGTGGATTTCTACCAAACGACGTGCTAAGCATGCCGATGCTGCTCTTTTTAGCACCCGCGCACGGATTTGTGCGAAAACGCGTTTTAAGCATGCACATGCATCTTTTGGTAGACGCGGATGAAGTTTTCTGCAAAACCACAAGATGTGCATGCAAATGGTGCTTTTGGCAGAACGCGCACGTGGATTTCTACCAAACGACGTGCTAAGCATGCCGATGCTGCTCTTTTTAGCACCCGCGCACGGATTTGTGCGAAAACGCGTTTTAAGCATGCACATGCATCTTTTGGTAGACGCGGATGAAGTTTTCTGCAAAACCACAAGATGTGCATGCAAATGGTGCTTTTGGCAGAACGCGCACGTGGATTTCTACCAAACGACGTGCTAAGCATTCCGATGCTGCTCTTTTTAGCACCCGCGCACGGATTTGTGCGAAAACGCGTTTTAAGCATGCACATGCATCTTTTGGTAGACGCGGATGAAGTTTTCTGCAAAACCACAAGATGTGCATGCAAATGGTGCTTTTGGCAGAACGCGCACGTGGATTTCTACCAAACGACGTGCTAAGCATGCCGATGCTGCTCTTTTTAGCACCCGCGCACGGATTTGTGCGAAAACGCGTTTTAAGCATGCACATGCATCTTTTGGTAGACGCGGATGAAGTTTTCTGCAAAACCACAAGATGTGCATGCAAATGGTGCTTTTGGCAGAACGCGCACGTCGATTTCTACCAAACGACGTGCTAAGCATGCCGATGCTGCTCTTTTTAGCACCCGCGCACGCATTTGTGCGAAAACGCGTTTTAAGCATGCACATGCATCTTTTGGTAGACGCGGATGAAGTTTTCTGCAAAACCACAAGATGTGCATGCAAATGGTGCTTTTTGCAGAACGCGCACGTGGATTTCTACCAAACGACGTGCTAAGCATGCCGATGCTACTCTTTTTAGCACCCGCGCACGCATTTGTGCGAAAACGCGTTTTAAGCATGCACATGCATCTTTTGGTAGACGCGGATGAAGTTTTCTGCAAAACCACAAGATGTGCATGCAAATGGTGCTTTTTGCAGAACGCGCACGTGGATTTCTACCAAACGACGTGCTAAGCATGCCGATGCTGCTCTTTTTAGCACCCGCGCACGGATTTGTGCGAAAACGCGTTTTAAGCATGCACATGCATCTTTTGGTAGACGCGGATGAAGTTTTCTGCAAAACCACAAGATGTGCATGCAAATGGTGCTTTTGGCAGAACGTGCACGTGGATTTCTACCAAACGACGTGCTAAGCATGCCGATGCTGCTCTTTTTAGCACCCGCGCACGCATTTGTTGCGAAAACGCGTTTTAAGCATGCACATGCATCTTTTGGTAGACGCGGATGAAGTTTTCTGCAAAACCATAAAATGTGCATGCAAATGGTGCTTTTGGCAGAACGCGCACGTGGATTTCTACCAAACGACGTGCTAAGCATGCCGATGCTGCTCTTTTTAGCACCCGCGCACGGATTTGTGCGAAAACGCGTTTTAAGCATACACACGCATCTTTTGGTAGACGCGGATGAAGTTTTCTGCAAAACCACAAGATGTGCATGCAAATGGTGCTTTTGGCAGAACGCGCACGTGGATTTCTACCAAACGACGTGCTAAGCATGCCGATGCTGCTCTTTTTAGCACCCGCGCACGGATTTGTGCGAAAACGCGTTTTAAGCATGCACATGCATCTTTTGGTAGACGCGGATGAAGTTTTCTGCAAAACCACAAGATGTGCATGCAAATGGTGCTTTTGGCAGAACGCGCACGTGGATTTCTACCAAACGACGTGCTAAGCATGCCGATGCTGCTCTTTTTAGCACCCGCGCACGGATTTGTGCGAAAACGCGTTTTAAGCATGCACATGCATCTTTTGGTAGACGCGGATGAAGTTTTCTGCAAAACCACAAGATGTGCATGCAAATGGTGCTTTTGGCAGAACGCGCACGTGGATTTCTACCAAACGACGTGCTAAGCATGCCGATGCTGCTCTTTTTAGCACCCGCGCACGGATTTGTGCGAAAACGCGTTTTAAGCATGCACATGCATCTTTTGGTAGACGCGGATGAAGTTTTCTGCAAAACCACAAGATGTGCATGCAAATGGTGCTTTTGGCAGAACGCGCACGTGGATTTCTACCAAACGACGTGCTAAGCATGCCTATGCAGCTCTTTTTAGCACCCGCGCACGCATTTGTGCGAAAACGCGTTTTAAGCATGCACATGCATCTTTTGGTAGACGCGGATGAAGTTTTCTGCAAAACCACAAGATGTGCATGCAAATGGTGCTTTTGGCAGAACGCGCACGTGGATTTCTACCAAACGACGTGCTAAGCATGCCGATGCTGCTCTTTTTAGCACCCGCGCACGCATTTGTGCGAAAACGCGTTTTAAGCATGCACATGCATCTTTTGGTAGACGCGGATGAAGTTTTCTGCAAAACCACAAGATGTGCATGCAAATGGTGCTTTTTGCAGAACGCGCACGTGCATTTCTACCAAACGACGTGCTAAGCATGCCGATGCTGCTCTTTTTAGCACCCGCGCACGCATTTGTGCGAAAACGCGTTTTAAGCATGCACATGCATCTTTTGGTAGACGCGGATGAAGTTTTCTGCAAAACCACAAGATGTGCATGCAAATGGTGCTTTTTGCAGAACGCGCACGTGGATTTCTACCAAACGATGTGCTAAGCATGCCGATGCTGCTCTTTTTAGCACCCGCGCACGGATTTGTGCGAAAACGCGTTTTAAGCATGCACATGCATCTTTTGGTAGACGCGGATGAAGTTTTCTGCAAAACCACAAGATGTGCATGCAAATGGTGCTTTTGGCAGAACGCGCACGTGGATTTCTACCAAACGACGTGCTAAGCATGCCGATGCTGCTCTTTTTAGCACCCGCGCACGCATTTGTGCGAAAACGCGTTTTAAGCATGCACATGCATCTTTTGGTAGACGCGGATGAAGTTTTCTGCAAAACCACAAGATGTGCATGCAAATGGTGCTTTTGGCAGAACGCGCACGTGGATTTCTACCAAACGACGTGCTAAGCATGCCGATGCTGCTCTTTTTAGCACCCGCGCACGGATTTGTGCGAAAACGCGTTTTAAGCATGCACATGCATCATTTGGTAGACGCGGATGAAGTTTTCTGCAAAACCACAAGATGTGCATGCAAATGGTGCTTTTGGCAGAACGCGCACGTCGATTTCTACCAAACGACGTGCTAAGCATGCCGATGCTGCTCTTTTTAGCACCCGCGCACGCATTTGTGCGAAAACGCGTTTTAAGCATGCACATGCATCTTTTGGTAGACGCGGATGAAGTTTTCTGCAAAACCACAAGATGTGCATGCAAATGGTGCTTTTTGCAGAACGCGCACGTGGATTTCTACCAAACGACGTGCTAAGCATGCCGATGCTACTCTTTTTAGCACCCGCGCACGCATTTGTGCGAAAACGCGTTTTAAGCATGCACATGCATCTTTTGGTAGACGCGGATGAAGTTTTCTGCAAAACCACAAGATGTGCATGCAAATGGTGCTTTTTGCAGAACGCGCACGTGGATTTCTACCAAACGACGTGCTAAGCATGCCGATGCTGCTCTTTTTAGCACCCGCGCACGGATTTGTGCGAAAACGCGTTTTAAGCATGCACATGCATCTTTTGGTAGACGCGGATGAAGTTTTCTGCAAAACCACAAGATGTGCATGCAAATGGTGCTTTTGGCAGAACGTGCACGTGGATTTCTACCAAACGACGTGCTAAGCATGCCGATGCTGCTCTTTTTAGCACCCGCGCACGCATTTGTTGCGAAAACGCGTTTTAAGCATGCACATGCATCTTTTGGTAGACGCGGATGAAGTTTTCTGCAAAACCATAAGATGTGCATGCAAATGGTGCTTTTGGCAGAACGCGCACGTGGATTTCTACCAAACGACGTGCTAAGCATGCCGATGCTGCTCTTTTTAGCACCCGCGCACGGATTTGTGCGAAAACGCGTTTTAAGCATACACACGCATCTTTTGGTAGACGCGGATGAAGTTTTCTGCAAAACCACAAGATGTGCATGCAAATGGTGCTTTTGGCAGAACGCGCACGTGGATTTCTACCAAACGACGTGCTAAGCATGCCGATGCTGCTCTTTTTAGCACCCGCGCACGCATTTGTGCGAAAACGCGTTTTAAGCATGCACATGCATCTTTTGGTAGACGCGGATGAAGTTTTCTGCAAAACCACAAGATGTGCATGCAAATGGTGTTTTTTGCAGAACGCGCACGTGGATTCCTACCAAACGACGTGCTAAGCATGCCGATGCTGCTCTTTTTAGCACCCGCGCACGGATTTTTGTGAAAACGCGTTTTAAGCATGCACATGCATCTTTTGGTAGACGCGGATGAAGTTTTCTGCAAAACCACAAGATGTGCATGGAAATGGTGCTTTTGGCAGAACGCGCACGTGGATTTCTACCAAACGACGTGCTAAGCATGCCGATGCTGCTCTTTTTAGCACCCGCGCACGCATTTATGCGAAAACGCGTTTTAAGCATGCACATGCATCTTTTGGTAGACGCGGATGAAGTTTTCTGCAAAACCACAAGATGTGCATGCAAATGGTGCTTTTTGCAGAACGCGCACGTGGATTTCTACCAGACGACGTGGTAAGCATGCCGATGCTGCTCTTTTTAGCACCCGCGCACGGATTTGTGCGAAAACGCGTTTTAAGCATGCACATGCATCTCTTGGTAGACGCGGATGAAGTTTTCTGCAAAACCACAAGATGTGCATGCAAATGGTGCTTTTGGCAGAACGCGCACGTGGATTTCTACCAAACGACGTGCTAAGCATGCCGATGCTGCTCTTTTTAGCACCCGCGCACGGATTTGTGCGAAAACGCGTTTTAAGCATGCACATGCATCTTTTGGTAGACGCGGATGAAGTTTTCTCAAAACCAGAAGATGTGCATGCAAATGGTGCTTTTGGCAAAACGCGCACGTGGATTTCTACCAAACGGCGTGCTAAGCATGCCGATGCTGCTCTTTTTAGCACCCGCGCACGGATTTGTGCGAAAACGCGTTTTAAGCATGGACATGCATCTTTTGGTAGACGCGGATGAAGTTTTCTGCAAAACCACAAGATGTGCATGCAAATGGTGCTTTTGGCAGAACGCGCACGTGGATTTCTACCAAACGACGTGCTAAGCATGCCGATGCTGCTCTTTTTAGCACCCGCGCACGGATTTGTGCGAAAACGCGTTTTAAGCATGCACATGCATCTTTTGGTAGACGCGGATGAAGTTTTCTGCAAAACCACAAGATGTGCATGCAAATGGTGCTTTTGGCAGAACGCGCACGTGGATTTCTACCAAACGACGTGCTAAGCATGCCGATGCTGCTCTTTTTAGCACCCGCGCACGGATTTGTGCGAAAACGTGTTTTAAGCATGCACATGCATCTTTTGGTAGACGCGGATGAAGTTTTCTGCAAAATCACAAGATGTGCATGCAAATGGTGCTTTTGGCAGAACGCGCACGCGGATTTCTACCAAACGACGTGCTAAGCATGCCGATGCTGCTCTTTTTAGCACCCGCGCACGGATTTGTGCGAAACCGCGTTTTAAGCATGCACATGCATCTTTTGGTAGACGCGGATGAAGTTTTCTGCAAAACCACAAGATGTGCATGCAAATGGTGCTTTTGGCAGAACGCGCACGTGGATTTCTACCAAACGACGTGCTAAGCATGCCGATGCTGCTCTTTTTAGCACCCGCGCACGCATTTGTGCGAAAACGCGTTTTAAGCATGCACATGCATCTTTTGGTAGACGCGGATGATGTTTTCTGCAAAACCACAAGATGTGCATGCAAATGGTGCTTTTGGCAGAACGCGCACGTGGATTTCTACCAAACGACGTGCTAAGCATGCCGATGCTGCTCTTTTTAGCTCCCGCGCACGGATTTGTGCGAAAACGCGTTTTAAGCATGCACATGCATCTTTTGGTAGACGCGGATGAAGTTTTCTGCAAAACCACAAGATGTGCATGCAAATGGTGCTTTTGGCAGAACGCGCACGTGGATTTCTACCAAATGACGTGCTAAGCATGCCGATGCTGCTCTTTTTAGCACCCGCGCACGCATTTGTGCGAAAACGCGTTTTAAGCATGCACATGCATCTTTTGGTAGACGCGGATGAAGTTTTCTGCAAAACCACAAGATGTGCATGCAAATGGTGCTTTTTGCAGAACGCGCACGTGGATTTCTACCAAACGACGTGCTAAGCATGCCGATGCTGCTCTTTTTAGCACCCGCGCATGCATTTGTGCGAAAACGCGTTTCAAGCATGCACATGCATCTTTTGGTAGACGCGGATGAAGTTTTCTGCAAAACCACAAGATGTGCATGCAAATGGTGCTTTTTGCAGAACGCGCACGTGGATTTCTACCAAACGACGTGCTAAGCATGCCGATGCTGCTCGTTTTAGCACCCGCGCACGGATTTGTGCGAAAACGCCTTTTAAGCATGCACATGCATCTTTTGGTAGACGCGGATGAAGTTTTCTGCAAAACCACAAGATGTGCATGCAAATGGTGCTTTTGGCAGAACGCGCACGTGGATTTCTACCAAACGACGCGCTAAGCATGCCGATGCTGCTCTTTTTAGCACCCGCGCACGGATTTGTGCGAAAACGCGTTTTAAGCATGCACATGCATCTTTTGGTAGACGCGGATGAAGTTTTCTGCAAAACCACAAGATATGCATGCAAATGGTGCTTTTGGCAGAACGCGCACGTGGATTTCTACCAAACGACGTGCTAAGCATGCCGATGCTGCTCTTTTTAGCACCCGCACACGGATTTGTGCGAAAACGCGTTTTAAGCATGCACATGCATCTTTTGGTAGACGCGGATGAAGTTTTCTGCAAAACCACAATATGTGCATGCAAATGGTGCTTTTGGCAGAACGCGCACGTGGATTTCTACCAAACGACGTGCTAAGCATGCCGATGCTGCTCTTTTTAGCACCCGCGCACGGATTTGTGCGAAAACGCATTTTAAGCATGCACATGCATCTTTTGGTAGACGCGGATGAAGTTTTCTGCAAAACCACAAGATGTGCATGCAAATGGTGCTTTTGGCAGAACGCGCACGTGGATTTCTACCAAACGACGTGCTAAGCATGCCGATGCTGCTCTTTTTAGCACCCGCGCACGCATTTGTGCGAAAACGCGTTTTAAGCATGCACATGCATCTTTTGGTAGACGCGGATGAAGTTTTCTGCAAAACCACAATATGTGCATGCAAATGGTGCTTTTGGCAGAACGCGCACGTGGATTTCTACCAAACGACGTGCTAAGCATGCCGATGCTGCTCTTTTTAGCACCCGCGCACGCATTTGTGCGAAAACGCGTTTTAAGCATGCACATGCATCTTTTGGTAGACGCGGATGAAGTTTTCTGCAAAACCACAAGATGTGCATGCAAATGGTGCTTTTGGCAGAACGCGCACGTGGATTTCTACCAAACGACGTGCTAAGCATGCCGATGCTGCTCTTTTTAGCACCCGCGCACGGATTTGTGCGAAAACGCGTTTTAAGCATGCACATGCATCTTTTGGTAGACGCGGATGAAGTTTTCTGCAAAACCACAAGATGTGCATGCAAATGGTGCTTTTGGCAGAACGCGCACGTGGATTTCTACCAAACGACGTGCTAAGCATGCCGATGCTGCTCCTTTTAGCACCCGCGCACGCATTTGTGCGAAAACGCGTTTTAAGCATGCACATGCATCTTTTGGTAGACGCGGATGAAGTTTTCTGCAAAACCACAAGATGTGCATGCAAATGGTGCTTTTTGCAGAACGCGCACGTGGATTTCTACCAAACGACGTGCTAAGCATGCCGATGCTGCTCTTTTAGCACCCGCGCACGGATTTGTGCGAAAACGCGTTTTAAGCATGCACATGCATCTTTTGGTAGACGCGGATGAAGTTTTCTGCAAAACCACAAGATGTGCATGCAAATGGTGCTTTTGGCAGAATGCGCACGTGGATTTCTACCAAACGACGTGCTAAGCATGCCGATGCTGCTCTTTTTAGCACCCGCGCACGGATTTGTGCGAAAACGCGTTTTAAGCATGCACATGCATCTTTTGGTAGACGCGGATGAAGTTTTCTGCAAAACCACAAGATGTGCATGCAAATGGTGCTTTTTGCAGAACGCGCACGTGGATTTCTACCAAACGACGTGCTAAGCATGCCGATGCTGCTCTTTTTAGCACCCGCGCACGGATTTGTGCGAAAACGCGTTTTAAGCATGCACATGCATCTTTTGGTAGACGCGGATGAAGTTTTCTGCAAAACCACAAGATGTGCATGCAAATGGTGCTTTTGGCAGAACGCGCACGTGGATTTCTACCAAACGACGTGCTAAGCATGCCGATGCTGCTCTTTTTAGCACCCGCGCACGCATTTGTGCGAAAACGCGTTTTAAGCATGCTAATGTATCTTTTGGTAGACGCGGATGAAGTTTTCTGCAAAACCACAAGATGTGCATGCAAATGATGCTTTTGGCAGAACGCGCACGTGGATTTCTACCAAACGACGTGCTAAGCATGCCGATGCTGCTCTTTTTAGCACCCGCGCACGGATTTGTGCGAAAACGCGTTTTAAGCATGCACATGCATCTTTTGGTAGACGCGGATGAAGTTTTCTGCAAAACCACAAGATGTGCATGCAAATGGTGCTTTTGGCAGAACGCGCACGTGGATTTCTACCAAACGACGTGCTAAGCATGCCGATGCTGCTCTTTTTAGCACCCGCGCACGCATTTGTGCGAAAACGCGTTTTAAGCATGCACATGCATCTTTTGGTAGACGCGGATGAAGTTTTCTGCAAAACCACAAGATGTGCATGCAAATGGTGCTTTTGGCAGAACGCGCACGTGGATTTCTACCAAACGACGTGCTAAGCATGCCGATGCTGCTCTTTTTAGCACCCGCGCACGGATTTGTGCGAAAACGCGTTTTAAGCATGCACATGCATCTTTTGGTAGACGTGGATGAAGTTTTCTGCAAAACCACAAGATGTGCATGCAAATGGTGCTTTTGGCAGAACGCGCACGTGGATTTCTACCAAACGACGTGCTAAGCATGCCGATGCTGCTCTTTTTAGCACCCGCGCACGGATTTGTGCGAAAACGCGTTTTAAGCATGCACATGCATCTTTTGGTAGACGCGGATGGAGTTTTCTGCAAAACCACAAGATGTGCATGCAAATGGTGCTTTTGGCAGAACGCGCACGTGGATTTCTACCAAACGACGCGCTAAGCATGCCGATGCTGCTCTTTTTAGCACCCGCGCACGGATTTGTGCGAAAACGCGTTTTAAGCATGCACATGCATCTTTTGGTAGACGCGGATGAAGTTTTCTGCAAAACCACAAGATATGCATGCAAATGGTGCTTTTGGCAGAACGCGCACGTGGATTTCTACCAAACGACGTGCTAAGCATGCCGATGCTGCTCTTTTTAGCACCCGCGTACGGATTTGTGCGAAAACGCGTTTTAAGCATGCACATGCATCTTTTGGTAGACGCGGATGAAGTTTTCTGCAAAACCACAATATGTGCATGCAAATGGTGGTTTTGGCAGAACGCGCACGTGGATTTCTACCAAACGACGTGCTAAGCATGCCGATGCTGCTCTTTTTAGCACCCGCGCACGGATTTGTGCGAAAACGCATTTTAAGCATGCACATGCATCTTTTGGTAGACGCGGATGAAGTTTTCTGCAAAACCACAAGATGTGCATGCAAATGGTGCTTTTGGCAGAACGCGCACGTGGATTTCTACCAAACGACGTGCTAAGCATGCCGATGCTGCTCTTTTTAGCACCCGCGCACGCATTTGTGCGAAAACGCGTTTTAAGCATGCTAATGTATCTTTTGGTAGACGCGGATGAAGTTTTCTGCAAAACCACAAGATGTGCATGCAAATGATGCTTTTGGCAGAACGCGCACGTGGATTTCTACCAAACGACGTGCTAAGCATGCCGATGCTGCTCTTTTTAGCACCCGCGCACGGATTTGTGCGAAAACGCGTTTTAAGCATGCACATGCATCTTTTGGTAGACGCGGATGAAGTTTTCTGCAAAACCACAAGATGTGCATGCAAATGGTGCTTTTGGCAGAACGCGCACGTGGATTTCTACCAAACGACGTGCTAAGCATGCCGATGCTGCTCCTTTTAGCACCCGCACACGCATTTGAGCGAAAACGCGTTTTAAGCATGCACACGCATCTTTTGGTAGACGCGGATGAAGTTTTCTGCAAAACCACAATATGTGCATGCAAATGGTGCTTTTGGCAGAACGCGCACGTGGATTTCTACCAAACGACGTGCTAAGCATGCCGATGCTGCTCTTTTTAGCACCCGCATTTGTGCGAAAACGCGTTTTAGGCATGCACATGCATATTTTGGTAGACGCGGATGAAGTTTTCTGCAAAACCACAAGATGTGCATGCAAATGCTGCTTTTTGCAGAACGCGCACGTGGATTTCTACCAAACGACGTGCTAAGCATGCCGATGCTGCTCTTTTTAGCACCCGCGCACGGATTTGTGCGAAAACGCGTTTTAAGCATGCACATGCATCTTTTGGTAGACGCGGATGAAGTTTTCTGCAAAACCACAAGATGTGCATGCAAATGGTGCTTTTGGCAGAACGCGCACGTGGATTTCTACCAAACGACGTGCTAAGCATGCCGATGCTGCTCTTTTTAGCACCCGCGCACGGATTTGTGCGAAAACGCGTTTTTAGCATGCACATGCATCTTTTGGTAGACGCGGATGAAGTTTTCTGCAAAACCACAAGATGTGCATGCAAATGGTGCTTTTGGCAGAACGCGCACGTGGATTTCTACCAAACGACGTGCTAAGCATGCCGATGCTGCTCTTTTTAGCACCCGCGCACGGATTTGTGCGAAAACGCGTTTTAAGCATGCACATGCATCTTTTGGTAGACGCGGATGAAGTTTTCTGCAAAACCACAAGATGTGCATGCAAATGGTGCTTTTGGCTGAACGCGCACGTGGATTTCTACCAAACGACGTGCTAAGCATGCCGATGCTGCTCTTTTTAGCACCCGCGCACGGATTTGTGCGAAAACGCGTTTTAAGCATGCACATGCATCTTTTGGTAGACGCGGATGAAGTTTTCTGCAAAACCACAAGATGTGCATGCAAATGGTGCTTTTGGCAGAACGCGCACGTGGATTTCTACCAAACGACGTGCTAAGCATGCCGATGCTGCTCTTTTTAGCACCCGCGCACGGATTTGTGCGAAAACGCGTTTTAAGCATGCACATGCATCCTTTGGTAGACGCGGATGAAGTTTTCTGCAAAACCACAAGATGTGCATGCAAATGGTGCTTTTGGCAGAACGCGCACGTGGATTTCTACCAAACGACGTGCTAAGCATGCCGATGCTGCTCTTTTTAGCACCCGCGCACGCATTTGTGCGAAAACGCGTTTTAAGCATGCAGATGCATCTTTTGGTAGACGCGGATGAAGTTTTCTGCAAAACCACAAGATGTGCATGCAAATGGTGCTTTTGGCAGAACGCGCACGTGGATTTCTACCAAACGACGTGCTAAGCATGCCGATGCTGCTCTTTTTAGCACCCGCGCACGCATTTGTGCGAAAACGCGTTTTAAGAGGAAGCTTTAGCTCGGGCTCAACTCCAACGCGGCCTACTCAAATACATGTAAAAACGCAAAAGCGTTTTTCTGAGATAACCTCTGGACCGATTTTAATGAAATTTGTTGCATTTGAGAGAGAAAGTTAAATTCTAGTGACTGTTGGAAGCGGAATTTTGATTTAGGGCTTGAATTTTGTTAAAAGGATTTTCAAAAATTCAGACGTATGAAAAAAATAAAAGCACGAAGTTTACAAGCTAATAGCTCTGCATCAAGAACAGATATCGCGATTCTGTAAACGGCATCCATTAGACCATTCAAAGCGGACAAATTTGATATGTCAGTTTACATCTTACGTGATCTTGTTACGTTGTTTACGAAGGTTCCGCAAAAGTTGTAATTACACATTACTCCATTTTTTGAGGTTCATATGTAACACATCAATTTTGTCCGCTTTAGATGTGCTATCAGGTACAATATACAGAATGGCGATATGATTTTTTCTTGCTGAGTTACGGAGTTGTAAACTTGATAGTTTCGTTTTCTGAAAATTTGCGATTTTTGCCAAATTTTTACAAAAATTTGACGACCTAAATCGAAAATTCGAAACCAACAGTCACTATATGTTAAGCTTTTCTTTTCTTTTCTTAAGCTTTTCTTTTCTAAGTGGGCGCGGCAGGGGCACAGCGACAATGCCGCTCACGAATCCTTTCCTGTTTTTCGTTCAGGCCGTGCTCTGCATCTGCCCGACACCCCCAGCCATCGAGACATGCTTCGGCCTTTCTGCGGCTGAGACGACGGAATACTGTATCTTCAGGCCTACCAGTCCACAGAGATGCGATATCAGTGACATGCTCCCGGACATGCGCACATGGACACCGTTACTTGCCGGATTTTCCTCGCCGTCATCGGTTACGTCAGAGTTTTGGCAGCATAAAGGTCCGGCCACTTCGCGGATTCCGGCCAGTGGGCGCGGCAGGGGCACAGCGACAATGCCGCTCACGAATCCTTTCCTGTTTTTCGTTCAGGCCGTGCTCTGCATCTGCCCGACACCCCCAGCCATCGAGACATGCTTCGGCCTTTCTGCGGCTGAGACGACGGAATACTGTATCTTCAGGCCTACCAGTCCACAGAGATGCGATATCAGTGACATGCTCCCGGACATGCGCACATGGACACCGTTACTTGCTGGATTTTCCTCGCCGTCATCGGTTACGTCAGAGTTTTGGCAGCATAAAGGTCCGGCCACTTCGCGGATTCCGGCCAGTGGGCGCGGCAGGGGCACAGCGACAATGCCGCTCACGAATCCTTTCCTGTTTTTCGTTCAGGTGAGAGACTATCGCCTAACGTATACCTATCGCAGTGACAATGTTTGCCTCTTGCTTCTGCCGTGCCCACGGTCTTTGAGTGATATGCTTACTGCGATTTACCATTGCTTTGTGAACCTACTGCCTACCTGTAGTGACGTAGAGACTAACCCGGGACCGTCTACTGCAGAGATGCTTCAGACCCTAATTGATGATGTTCGTGAACTTAAACACACTGTGCAAGCTACTAACAGCAAGGTTAACGAAACAAGTATTAAGCTGTTTTCAATTGACAAGAAGCTTGACGATATTTCTGCTACGGTGACTAATTACACGAGCAAGGTTGACGAGCTTCAGTCAGAAGTCGAAAAACTGGCTTTGAAAGTAGACGACTTGGAGAATAGGAGTAGAAGGGAGAACTTGATTGTATATGGCATAAAAGAATCGACCGAAGAAAATTGGCAATCCCTCGAACAAGTCGTGACTAAAAACATTCTGACTGACACTCTAAAGGTTCCAAACGTGGCTATCGAGCGTATTCACAGGATTGGCCGCCCAGCCGAGGGCAGATGCCGACCCGTCATATTCAAACTTGTGGATGGCAGAGATAAGGCCAATATTTTGAAGAATTGTAACAAACTGAGAGGCACAGCCTATAGCATATCGGAAGATTTCTCCCCGCGCGTACAATCAATCCGAAAGAAGCTCTGGGCTGCTGCTGCTGAACACAGGAAGAAAGGTGCCAAGGTCGTGCTGTCATTCGACAAAATCAAAATTAATGGTAAACTGTTCCAATGGGACGACACTCAAGATAAAATAGTCCCGCTAGCTTCACAATGACGGCCTAACTTCGGAAATAAGAGTCCGCTTAAGAGCCGCAATTTATGTCACAGAGACACAGTTCAAAGCGAGTTCTCTGTTCTGAACATTATTGCCCGTAGCATCCGGAATAAAACAGAAGACTTCGAAGGTCTTCTTTTAACGTATGAGCCTGATGTTGCAGTGCTCACCGAAACGTGGCTCCATGATAACATATCCGATAAGGATGTGATACCTCATTCGCACGAAATTATCCGCCATGACCGCAGTTCTAGAGGGGGTGGGGTAGCCATTGTGATAAAGAAAGGAACAGATTACACGCTTGTACCACACCATACTAGCATAGAAATGGTCTGGATCCGACTTCATACTTGCAAACACAGCATCCTTATTGGCGCCGTTTATAGGCCACCAAATTCAGATCTAGGTATGCTCGAGACGCTGTATGACTTTTTGAATGAGCACAAAAAGCGATATTCACATGTCATTTTGTGTGGTGATTTTAACTTGCCAAAAATCAACTGGGAATCTTTGAGCGTCTCATCTTCATGCCGGCATTCTGATTTGCTACTCGATATTGCCTTTTCTTTTAATTTGAAGCAGGTTGTGGCTGAACCATCGCGAGTTACTGCTACCACGGGCTCACTTCTAGACCTTGTGTTTGTGTCTGATGCTATTGAAAGGCTGGGTTTCACGGTTAATATTATGCCTGGTATATCCGACCACGATTTAGTGCTTTTCAAAACCAATATGGCACGACCAATCACACGCCAATCAACAAAACAATTTTACGATTTCAATAACGCTGAAGACGAGAGTATTTTAGACCTTCTTGAACAAGAATACGACAATTTTTTTGCAAGGTACAGTGAAGGCCACACAAGTCCGAATGAATTGTGGTTGAACTTTAAACGTACGGTACATATGTGTATTCATCGGTACGTCCCGCTGAAGAAAAAGAAAATTCATAGCCACAGCCCATGGATTACACGAGAAATAATTCACCTAAAACGTCGCGTAAGCAGACTTTCCCGTAACATTTCGAGGGCTGCACACAGTACTGTGGCGTCACTTCGTAGAGAGCTAAGAAATCAAATACGACAATCAAAATTCCAATTCATTAACGTAAAACTGCACAACTTCCTCATTAATGACCCGCGAAAATTCTGGACTTATCTAGCTCAAAAAAAAGGACCCCATACACAAATTGACAATAAATGACGTGGACGTTAGTGACGGACAACAAATAGCGGCAACGTTCAACGACTATTTTTCTTCTGTGTTCCTGCGGGGTGGTGGTCCGTCTACCAATTTCAGATCAACCAGCTTCCAGGTACCCGATCTTACCATAGGCGAAGACGGCATTTTTTCCGCCCTTCTACACCTGAATACAAAGAAATCATCTGGACCAGATGATATTCCGAACACGTTTCTTTCCAGATACGCGGAATGGTGTTCAAAATTCCTCTTTATTATATTCCGTACTAGTCTACGAGAGGGTGACGTTCCCAGGGATTGGAAGCTGGCTAAGGTTATTCCTGTGCACAAATGTGGTACCAAACTCCATGTCGCTAATTACAGGCCAATTAGCTTGTTGTGCACCGCAGGTAAAGTGATGGAACACTTTGTTTTCAAACACATCGCCTCATTCTTGGAAGACAATAATTTTTTTTCTGAAGCTCAACATGGATTTCGTCGCGGGTTATCTACTGTGACACAGCTAATTCACACTACCAATGATTTCTGTAAAGCCTTTGACAAAGCAGGACAAATAGATGCCATTTTTCTGGACTTTGAAAAAGCCTTCGACCGCGTACTGCATAGTAAACTTCTGCTAAAACTTAGACACATCTTACAGAATCAACAAATTTTACAGTGGCTTGATTCATACCTATCACACCGGCAACAGTACGTCCAGATATCCAGTTCAAGCTCACCCATCGCTCCAGTATTTTCAGGAGTGCCACAGGGCTCAGTCCTTGGGCCGCTTCTTTTTCTTATATATTTAAATGACCTAAAACTTGACTCTCCTGTGCGGGCCCGTTTTTTCGCAGATGACTGCGTAATTTATCACACAATTCTCACCGAAGGTGACCAGCTCGTTCTAAATAACTACTTGTGTGCTGTTAGTAATTGGTGCCAAAACTGGTCGATGACATTAAATGTCACGAAATGCAAACAAATGACCTTAACCCGAAAGAAAGATCCACTGAAGTATTCGTACAAAATTAATAGCGCTCCTCTAGAACCAGTAGAACAATTTAAGTATCTTGGCGTAACGATCAGCTCTAACCTCAGTTGGAGCCCCCACATTAAAAACATGGTTTCAGTAGCATCCAAAAGACTATGGCTAATAAGACACCGGTTAAAACATGCAACCACTAAAACGAAACTTGTAGCTTATACTTCGCTCGTGCGTCCCCTACTGGAATATGCTGACGTGATCTGGGATCCGCACACTAAAACAAATGTAAAAAGTATCGAGGGGGTTCAGAGAAAGGCACTGCGATTTATACACCACGCCTACGGAAGACAGGTATCGATATCTGATCTTCTTAGCCGCTCCGGTCTTCCTACCTTGGAATCTCGTCGAAAAATGCAACGTCTGAAGATGCTATTTGCAATAATTAATAATCATACCAAATTAGACTTCCACACTTACATGCAGTACAACAGAACCCGACAGACTCGACACAAACACGACAAAACAATTATAATGCCTCAGTGCAGAACCAACACATACAAGCTGTCGTTCTTTCCAAGAACGATAGCAGACTGGAACAAGTTGCCCTACGATGTGGCCACCTTATCATCACCCGATGCATTTTTTTCAGCAGTCAGTTCTAGCCAATAACCTTTGTGAGCTCGTTTTTTTTTTTTTTTGGATTTGAATGTAACGCGTTTGCATCTTGTTTTGTTTGCTTTGCTTCGCAGTAATCTTCTGTGTGCCTATGTGGTTCTCTGTCTTAACTGTTACTGTTGTTTTCTTGATGGACCGTTAATATGAAAAGCGTCATGTACCCACTCCTGCCCTGGCTACCAAAAGGTGGCCGGCAGTATTGAATAAATAAATAAAAATTAATAAATAAATGCAGCAAACCCCGTCAAATTTAGTGCAGTGGTTGCCGAGAAAAACGAATTCTCCTTTTACATGTATTTAGATAGGAGCACCCAAGCTAAAGCTTCCTCTTAAGCATGCACATGCATCTTTTGGTAGACACGGATGAAGTTTTCTGCAAAACCACAAGATGTGCATGCAAATGGTGCTTTTTGCAGAACGCGCACGTGGATTTCTACCAAACGACGTGCTAAGCATGCCGATGCTGCTCTTTTTAGCACCCGCGCACGCATTTGTGCGAAAACGCGTTTTAAGCATGCACATGCATCTTTTGGTAGACGCGGATGAAGTTTTCTGCAAAACCACAAGATGTGCATGCAAATGGTGCTTTTTGCAGAACGCGCACGTGGATTTCTACCAAACGACGTGCTAAGCATGCCGATGCTGCTCTTTTTAGCACCCGCGCACGGATTTGTGCGAAAACGCGTTTTAAGCATGCACATGCATCTTTTGGTAGACGCGGATGAAGTTTTCTGCAAAACCACAAGATGTGCATGCAAATGGTGCTTTTGGCAGAACGCGCACGTGGATTTCTACCAAACGACGTGCTAAGCATGCCGATGCTGCTCTTTTTAGCACCCGCGCACGCATTCGTGCGAAAACGCGTTTTAAGCATGCACATGCATCTTTTGGTAGACGCGGATGAAGTTTTCTGCAAAACCACAAGATGTGCATGCAAATGGTGTTTTTTGCAGAACGCGCACGTGGATTCCTACCAAACGACGTGCTAAGCATGCCGATGCTGCTCTTTTTAGCACCCGCGCACGGATTTTTGTGAAAACGCGTTTTAAGCATGCACATGCATCTTTTGGTAGACGCGGATGAAGTTTTCTGCAAAACCACAAGATGTGCATGAAAATGGTGCTTTTGGCAGAACGCGCACGTGGATTTCTACCAAACGACGTGCTAAGCATGCCGATGCTGCTCTTTTTAGCACCCGCGCACGGATTTGTGCGAAAACGCGTTTTAAGCATGCACATGCATCTTTTGGTAGACGCGGATGAAGTTTTCTGCAAAACCACAAGATGTGCATGCAAATGGTGCTTTTGGCAGAACGCGCACGTGGATTTCTACCAAACGACGTGCTAAGCATGCCGATGCTGCTCTTTTTAGCACCCGCGCACGCATTTGTGCGAAAACGCGTTTTAAGCATGCACATGCATCTTTTGGTAGACGCGGATGAAGTTTTCTGCAAAACCACAAGATGTGCATGCAAATGGTGTTTTTTGCAGAACGCGCACGTGGATTCCTACCAAACGATGTGCTAAGCATGCCGATGCTGCTCTTTTTAGCACCCGCGCACGGATTTTTCTGAAAACGCGTTTTAAGCATGCACATGCATCTTTTGGTAGACGCGGATGAAGTTTTCTGCAAAACCACAAGATGTGCATGGAAATGGTGCTTTTGGCAGAACGCGCACGTGGATTTCTACCAAACGACGTGCTAAGCATGCCGATGCTGCTCTCTTTAGCACCCGCGCACGCATTTATGCGAAAACGCGTTTTAAGCATGCACATGCATCTTTTGGTAGACGCGGATGAAGTTTTCTGCAAAACCACAAGATGTGCATGCAAATGGTGCTTTTTGCAGAACGCGCACGTGGATTTCTACCAGACGACGTGCTAAGCATGCCGATGCTGCTCTTTTTAGCACCCGCGCACGGATTTGTGCGAAAACGCGTTTTAAGCATGCACATGCATCTCTTGGTAGACGCGGATGAAGTTTTCTGCAAAACCACAAGATGTGCATGCAAATGGTGTTTTTGGCAGAACGCGCACGTGGATTTCTACCAAACGACGTGCTAAGCATGCCGATGCTGCTCTTTTTAGCACCCGCGCACGGATTTGTGCGAAAACGCGTTTTAAGCATGCACATGCATCTTTTGGTAGACGCGGATGAAGTTTTCTCAAAACCAGAAGATGTGCATGCAAATGGTGCTTTTGGCAAAACGCGCACGTGGATTTCTACCAAACGGCGTGCTAAGCATGCCGATGCTGCTCTTTTTAGCACCCGCGCACGGATTTGTGCGAAAACGCGTTTTAAGCATGGACATGCATCTTTTGGTAGACGCGGATGAAGTTTTCTGCAAAACCACAAGATGTGCATGCAAATGGTGCTTTTGGCAGAACGCGCACGTGGATTTCTACCAAACGACGTGCTAAGCATGCCGATGCTGCTCTTTTTAGCACCCGCGCACGGATTTGTGCGAAAACGCGTTTTAAGCATGCACATGCATCTTTTGGTAGACGCGGATGAAGTTTTCTGCAAAACCACAAGATGTGCATGCAAATGGTGCTTTTGGCAGAACGCGCACGTGGATTTCTACCAATCGACGTGCTAAGCATGCCGATGCTGCTCTTTTTAGCACCCGCGCACGGATTTGTGCGAAAACGCGTTTTAAGCATGCACATGCATCTTTTGGTAGACGCGGATGAAGTTTTCTGCAAAACCACAAGATGTGCATGCAAATGGTGCTTTTGGCAGAACGCGCACGTGGATTTCTACCAAACGACGTGCTAAGCATGCCGATGCTGCTCTTTTTAGCACCCGCGCACGGATTTATGCGAAACCGCGTTTTAAGCATGCACATGCATCTTTTGGTAGACGCGGATGAAGTTTTCTGCAAAACCACAAGATGTGCATGCAAATGGTGCTTTTGGCAGAACGCGCACGTGGATTTCTACCAAACGACGTGCTAAGCATGCCGATGCTGCTCTTTTTAGCACCCGCGCACGCATTTGTGCGAAAACGCGTTTTAAGCATGCACATGCATCTTTTGGTAGACGCGGATGATGTTTTCTGCAAAACCACAAGATGTGCATGCAAATGGTGCTTTTGGCAGAACGCGCACGTGGATTTCTACCAAACGACGTGCTAAGCATGCCGATGCTGCTCTTTTTAGCTCCCGCGCACGGATTTGTGCGAAAACGCGTTTTAAGCATGCACATGCATCTTTTGGTAGACGCGGATGAAGTTTTCTGCAAAACCACAAGATGTGCATGCAAATGGTGCTTTTGGCAGAACGCGCACGTGGATTTCTACCAAATGACGTGCTAAGCATGCCGATGCTGCTCTTTTTAGCACCCGCGCACGCATTTGTGCGAAAACGCGTTTTAAGCATGCACATGCATCTTTTGGTAGACGCGGATGAAGTTTTCTGCAAAACCACAAGATGTGCATGCAAATGGTGCTTTTTGCAGAACGCGCACGTGGATTTCTACCAAACGACGTGCTAAGCATGCCGATGCTACTCTTTTTAGCACCCGCGCATGCATTTGTGCGAAAACGCGTTTTAAGCATGCACATGCATCTTTTGGTAGACGCGGATGAAGTTTTCTGCAAAACCACAAGATGTGCATGCAAATGGTGCTTTTTGCAGAACGCGCACGTGGATTTCTACCAAACGACGTGCTAAGCATGCCGATGCTGCTCTTTTTAGCACCCGCGCACGGATTTGTGCGAAAACGCGTTTTAAGCATCCACATGCATCTTTTGGTAGACGCGGATGAAGTTTTCTGCAAAACCACAAGATGTGCATGCAAATGGTGCTTTTGGCAGAACGCGCACGTGGATTTCTACCAAACGACGTGCTAAGCATGCCGATGCTGCTCTTTTTAGCACCCGCGCACGCATTTGTGCGAAAACGCGTTTTAAGCATGCACATGCATCTTTTGGTAGACGCGGATGAAGTTTTCTGCAAAACCACAAGATGTGCATGCAAATGGTGCTTTTGACAGAACGCGCACGTGGATTTCTACCAAACGACGTGCTAAGCATGCCGATGCTGCTCTTTTTAGCACCCGCGCACGGATTTGTGCGAAAACGCGTTTTAAGCATGCACATGCATCTTTTGGTACACGCGGATGAAGTTTTCTGCAAAACCACAAGATGTGCATGCAAATGGTGCTTTTGGCAGAACGCGCACGTGGATTTCTACCAAACGACGTGCTAAGCATGCCGATGCTGCTCTTTTTAGCACCCGCGCACGGATTTGTGCGAAAACGCGTTTTAAGCATGCACATGCATCTTTTGGTAGACGCGGATGAAGTTTTCTGCAAAACCACAAGATGTGCATGCAAATGGTGCTTTTGGCAGAACGCGCACGTGGATTTCTACCAAACGACGTGCTAAGCATTCCGATGCTGCTCTTTTTAGCACCCGCGCACGGATTTGTGCGAAAACGCGTTTTAAGCATGCACATGCATCTTTTGGTAGACGCGGATGAAGTTTTCTGCAAAACCACAAGATGTGCATGCAAATGGTGCTTTTGGCAGAACGCGCACGTGGATTTCTACCAAACGACGTGCTAAGCATGCCGATGCTGCTCTTTTTAGCACCCGCGCACGGATTTGTGCGAAAACGCGTTTTAAGCATGCACATGCATCTTTTGGTAGACGCGGATGAAGTTTTCTGCAAAACCACAAGATGTGCATGCAAATGGTGCTTTTTGCAGAACGCGCACGTGGATTTCTACCAGACGACGTGCTAAGCATGCCGATGCTGCTCTTTTTAGCACCCGCGCACGGATTTGTGCGAAAACGCGTTTTAAGCATGCACATGCATCTCTTGGTAGACGCGGATGAAGTTTTCTGCAAAACCACAAGATGTGCATGCAAATGGGGCTTTTGGCAGAACGCGCACGTGGATTTCTACCAAACGACGTGCTAAGCATGCCGATGCTGCTCTTTTTAGCACCCGCGCACGGATTTGTGCGAAAACGCGTTTTAAGCATGCACATGCATCTTTTGGTAGACGCGGATGAAGTTTTCTCAAAACCAGAAGATGTGCATGCAAATGGTGCTTTTGGCAAAACGCGCACGTGGATTTCTACCAAACGGCGTGCTAAGCATGCCGATGCTACTCTTTTTAGCACCCGCGCATGCATTTGTGCGAAAACGCGTTTTAAGCATGCACATGCATCTTTTGGTAGACGCGGATGAAGTTTTCTGCAAAACCACAAGATGTGCATGCAAATGGTGCTTTTGGCAGAACGCGCACGTGGATTTCTACCAAACGACGTGCTAAGCATGCCGATGCTGCTCTTTTTAGCACCCGCGCACGGATTTATGCGAAACCGCGTTTTAAGCATGCACATGCATCTTTTGGTAGACGCGGATGAAGTTTTCTGCAAAACCACAAGATGTGCATGCAAATGGTGCTTTTGGCAGAACGCGCACGTGGATTTCTACCAAACGACGTGCTAAGCATGCCGATGCTGCTCTTTTTAGCACCCGCGCACGCATTTGTGCGAAAACGCGTTTTAAGCATGCACATGCATCTTTTGGTAGACGCGGATGATGTTTTCTGCAAAACCACAAGATGTGCATGCAAATGGTGCTTTTGGCAGAACGCGCACGTGGATTTCTACCAAACGACGTGCTAAGCATGCCGATGCTGCTCTTTTTAGCTCCCGCGCACGGATTTGTGCGAAAACGCGTTTTAAGCATGCACATGGATCTTTTGGTAGACGCGGATGAAGTTTTCTGCAAAACCACAAGATGTGCATGCAAATGGTGCTTTTGGCAGAACGCGCACGTGGATTGCTACCAAATGACGTGCTAAGCATGCCGATGCTGCTCTTTTTAGCACCCGCGCACGCATTTGGGCGAAAACGCGTTTTAAGCATGCACATGCATCTTTTGGTAGACGCGGATGAAGTTTTCTGCAAAACCACAAGATGTGCATGCAAATGGTGCTTTTTGCAGAACGCGCACGTGGATTTCTACCAAACGACGTGCTAAGCATGCCGATGCTACTCTTTTTAGCACCCGCGCATGCATTTGTGCGAAAACGCGTTTTAAGCATGCACATGCATCTTTTGGTAGACGCGGATGAAGTTTTCTGCAAAACCACAAGATGTGCATGCAAATGGTGCTTTTTGCAGAACGCGCACGTGGATTTCTACCAAACGACGTGCTAAGCATGCCGATGCTGCTCTTTTTAGCACCCGCGCACGGATTTGTGCGAAAACGCGTTTTAAGCATCCACATGCATCTTTTGGTAGACGCGGATGAAGTTTTCTGCAAAACCACAAGATGTGCATGCAAATGGTGCTTTTGGCAGAACGCGCACGTGGATTTCTACCAAACGACGTGCTAAGCATGCCGATGCTGCTCTTTTTAGCACCCGCGCACGCATTTGTGCGAAAACGCGTTTTAAGCATGCACATGCATCTTTTGGTAGACGCGGATGAAGTTTTCTGCAAAACCACAAGATGTGCATGCAAATGGTGCTTTTGACAGAACGCGCACGTGGATTTCTACCAAACGACGTGCTGAGCATGCCGATGCTGCTCTTTTTAGCACCCGCGCACGGATTTGTGCGAAAACGCGTTTTAAGCATGCACATGCATCTTTTGGTACACGCGGATGAAGTTTTCTGCAAAACCACAATATGTGCATGCAAATGGTGCTTTTGGCAGAACGCGCACGTGGATTTCTACCAAACGACGTGCTAAGCATGCCGATGCTGCTCTTTTTAGCACCCGCGCACGGATTTGTGCGAAAACGCGTTTTAAGCATGCACATGCATCTTTTGGTAGACGCGGATGAAGTTTTCTGCAAAACCACAAGATGTGCATGCAAATGGTGCTTTTGGCAGAACGCGCACGTGGATTTCTACCAAACGACGTGCTAAGCATGCCGATGCTGCTCTTTTTAGCACCCGCGCACGGATTTGTGCGAAAACGCGTTTTAAGCATGCACATGCATCTTTTGGTAGACGCGGATGAAGTTTTCTGCAAAACCACAAGATGTGCATGCAAATGGTGCTTTTGGCAGAACGCGCACGTGGATTTCTACCAAACGACGTGCTAAGCATTCCGATGCTGCTCTTTTTAGCACCCGCGCACGGATTTGTGCGAAAACGCGTTTTAAGCATGCACATGCATCTTTTGGTAGACGCGGATGAAGTTTTCTGCAAAACCACAAGATGTGCATGCAAATGGTGCTTTTGGCAGAACGCGCACGTGGATTTCTACCAAACGACGTGCTAAGCATGCCGATGCTGCTCTTTTTAGCACCCGCGCAAGGATTTGTGCGAAAACGCGTTTTAAGCATGCACATGCATCTTTTGGTAGACGCGGATGAAGTTTTCTGCAAAACCACAAGATGTGCATGCAAATGGTGCTTTTGGCAGAACGCGCACGTCGATTTCTACCAAACGACGTGCTAAGCATGCCGATGCTGCTCTTTTTAGCACCCGCGCACGCATTTGTGCGAAAACGCGTTTTAAGCATGCACATGCATCTTTTGGTAGACGCGGATGAAGTTTTCTGCAAAACCACAAGATGTGCATGCAAATGGTGCTTTTTGCAGAACGCGCACGTGGATTTCTACCAAACGACGTGCTAAGCATGCCGATGCTACTCTTTTTAGCACCCGCGCACGCATTTGTGCGAAAACGCGTTTTAAGCATGCACATGCATCTTTTGGTAGACGCGGATGAAGTTTTCTGCAAAACCACAAGATGTGCATGCAAATGGTGCTTTTTGCAGAACGCGCACGTGGATTTCTACCAAACGACGTGCTAAGCATGCCGATGCTGCTCTTTTTAGCACCCGCGCACGGATTTGTGCGAAAACGCGTTTTAAGCATGCACATGCATCTTTTGGTAGACGCGGATGAAGTTTTCTGCAAAACCACAAGATGTGCATGCAAATGGTGCTTTTGGCAGAACGCGCACGTGGATTTCTACCAAACGACGTGCTAAGCATGCCGATGCTGCTCTTTTTAGCACCCGCGCACGGATTTATGCGAAAACGCGTTTTAAGCATGCACATGCATCTTTTGGTAGACGCGGATGAAGTTTTCTGCAAAACCACAAGATGTGCATGCAAATGGTGCTTTTTGCAGAACGCGCACGTGGATTTCTACCAGACGACGTGCTAAGCATGCCGATGCTGCTCTTTTTAGCACCCGCGCACGGATTTGTGCGAAAACGCGTTTTAAGCATGCACATGCATCTCTTGGTAGACGCGGATGAAGTTTTCTGCAAAACCACAAGATGTGCATGCAAATGGTGCTTTTGGCAGAACGCGCACGTGGATTTCTACCAAACGACGTGCTAAGCATGCCGATGCTGCTCTTTTTAGCACCCGCGCACGGATTTGTGCGAAAACGCGTTTTAAGCATGCACATGCATCTTTTGGTAGACGCGGATGAAGTTTTCTGCAAAACCACAAGATGTGCATGCAAATGGTGCTTTTGGCAGAACGCGCACGTGGATTTCTACCAAACGACGTGCTAAGCATGCCGATGCTGCTCTTTTTAGCACCCGCGCACGGATTTATGCGAAACCGCGTTTTAAGCATGCACATGCATCTTTTGGTAGACGCGGATGAAGTTTTCTGCAAAACCACAAGATGTGCATGCAAATGGTGCTTTTGGCAGAACGCGCACGTGGATTTCTACCAAACGACGTGCTAAGCATGCCGATGCTGCTCTTTTTAGCACCCGCGCACGCATTTGTGCGAAAACGCGTTTTAAGCATGCACATGCATCTTTTGGTAGACGCGGATGATGTTTTCTGCAAAACCACAAGATGTGCATGCAAATGGTGCTTTTGGCAGAACGCGCACGTGGATTTCTACCAAACGACGTGCTAAGCATGCCGATGCTGCTCTTTTTAGCTCCCGCGCACGGATTTGTGCGAAAACGCGTTTTAAGCATGCACATGCATCTTTTGGTAGACGCGGATGAAGTTTTCTGCAAAACCACAAGATGTGCATGCAAATGGTGCTTTTGGCAGAACGCGCACGTGGATTTCTACCAAATGACGTGCTAAGCATGCCGATGCTGCTCTTTTTAGCACCCGCGCACGCATTTGTGCGAAAACGCGTTTTAAGCATGCACATGCATCTTTTGGTAGACGCGGATGAAGTTTTCTGCAAAACCACAAGATGTGCATGCAAATGGTGCTTTTTGCAGAACGCGCACGTGGATTTCTACCAAACGACGTGCTAAGCATGCCGATGCTACTCTTTTTAGCACCCGCGCATGCATTTGTGCGAAAACGCGTTTTAAGCATGCACATGCATCTTTTGGTAGACGCGGATGAAGTTTTCTGCAAAACCACAAGATGTGCATGCAAATGGTGCTTTTTGCAGAACGCGCACGTGGATTTCTACCAAACGACGTGCTAAGCATGCCGATGCTGCTCTTTTTAGCACCCGCGCACGGATTTGTGCGAAAACGCGTTTTAAGCATCCACATGCATCTTTTGGTAGACGCGGATGAAGTTTTCTGCAAAACCACAAGATGTGCATGCAAATGGTGCTTTTGGCAGAACGCGCACGTGGATTTCTACCAAACGACGTGCTAAGCATGCCGATGCTGCTCTTTTTAGCACCCGCGCACGCATTTGTGCGAAAACGCGTTTTAAGCATGCACATGCATCTTTTGGTAGACGCGGATGAAGTTTTCTGCAAAACCACAAGATGTGCATGCAAATGGTGCTTTTGACAGAACGCGCACGTGGATTTCTACCAAACGACGTGCTAAGCATGCCGATGCTGCTCTTTTTAGCACCCGCGCACGGATTTGTGCGAAAACGCGTTTTAAGCATGCACATGCATCTTTTGGTACACGCGGATGAAGTTTTCTGCAAAACCACAATATGTGCATGCAAATGGTGCTTTTGGCAGAACGCGCACGTGGATTTCTACCAAACGACGTGCTAAGCATGCCGATGCTGCTCTTTTTAGCACCCGCGCACGGATTTGTGCGAAAACGCGTTTTAAGCATGCACATGCATCTTTTGGTAGACGCGGATGAAGTTTTCTGCAAAACCACAAGATGTGCATGCAAATGGTGCTTTTGGCAGAACGCGCACGTGGATTTCTACCAAACGACGTGCTAAGCATGCCGATGCTGCTCTTTTTAGCACCCGCGCACGGATTTGTGCGAAAACGCGTTTTAAGCATGCACATGCATCTTTTGGTAGACGCGGATAAAGTTTTCTGCAAAACCACAAGATGTGCATGCAAATGGTGCTTTTGGCAGAACGCGCACGTGGATTTCTACCAAACGACGTGCTAAGCATTCCGATGCTGCTCTTTTTAGCACCCGCGCACGGATTTGTGCGAAAACGCGTTTTAAGCATGCACATGCATCTTTTGGTAGACGCGGATGAAGTTTTCTGCAAAACCACAAGATGTGCATGCAAATGGTGCTTTTGGCAGAACGCGCACGTGGATTTCTACCAAACGACGTGCTAAGCATGCCGATGCTGCTCTTTTTAGCACCCGCGCACGGATTTGTGCGAAAACGCGTTTTAAGCATGCACATGCATCTTTTGGTAGACGCGGATGAAGTTTTCTGCAAAACCACAAGATGTGCATGCAAATGGTGCTTTTGGCAGAACGCGCACGTCGATTTCTACCAAACGACGTGCTAAGCATGCCGATGCTGCTCTTTTTAGCACCCGCGCACGCATTTGTGCGAAAACGCGTTTTAAGCATGCACATGCATCTTTTGGTAGACGCGGATGAAGTTTTCTGCAAAACCACAAGATGTGCATGCAAATGGTGCTTTTTGCAGAACGCGCACGTGGATTTCTACCAAACGACGTGCTAAGCATGCCGATGCTACTCTTTTTAGCACCCGCGCACGCATTTGTGCGAAAACGCGTTTTAAGCATGCACATGCATCTTTTGGTAGACGCGGATGAAGTTTTCTGCAAAACCACAAGATGTGCATGCAAATGGTGCTTTTTGCAGAACGCGCACGTGGATTTCTACCAAACGACGTGCTAAGCATGCCGATGCTGCTCTTTTTAGCACCCGCGCACGGATTTGTGCGAAAACGCGTTTTAAGCATGCACATGCATCTTTTGGTAGACGCGGATGAAGTTTTCTGCAAAACCACAAGATGTGCATGCAAATGGTGCTTTTGGCAGAACGTGCACGTGGATTTCTACCAAACGACGTGCTAAGCATGCCGATGCTGCTCTTTTTAGCACCCGCGCACGCATTTGTTGCGAAAACGCGTTTTAAGCATGCACATGCATCTTTTGGTAGACGCGGATGAAGTTTTCTGCAAAACCATAAGATGTGCATGCAAATGGTGCTTTTGGCAGAACGCGCACGTGGATTTCTACCAAACGACGTGCTAAGCATGCCGATGCTGCTCTTTTTAGCACCCGCGCACGGATTTGTGCGAAAACGCGTTTTAAGCATACACACGCATCTTTTGGTAGACGCGGATGAAGTTTTCTGCAAAACCACAAGATGTGCATGCAAATGGTGCTTTTGGCAGAACGCGCACGTGGATTTCTACCAAACGACGTGCTAAGCATGCCGATGCTGCTCTTTTTAGCACCCGCGCACGGATTTGTGCGAAAACGCGTTTTAAGCATGCACATGCATCTTTTGGTAGACGCGGATGAAGTTTTCTGCAAAACCACAAGATGTGCATGCAAATGGTGCTTTTGGCAGAACGCGCACGTGGATTTCTACCAAACGACGTGCTAAGCATGCCGATGCTGCTCTTTTTAGCACCCGCGCACGGATTTGTGCGAAAACGCGTTTTAAGCATGCACATGCATCTTTTGGTAGACGCGGATGAAGTTTTCTGCAAAACCACAAGATGTGCATGCAAATGGTGCTTTTGGCAGAACGCGCACGTGGATTTCTACCAAACGACGTGCTAAGCATGCCGATGCTGCTCTTTTTAGCACCCGCGCACGGATTTGTGCGAAAACGCGTTTTAAGCATGCACATGCATCTTTTGGTAGACGCGGATGAAGTTTTCTGCAAAACCACAAGATGTGCATGCACATGGTGCTTTTGGCAGAACGCGCACGTGGATTTCTACCAAACGACGTGCTAAGCATGCCTATGCAGCTCTTTTTAGCACCCGCGCACGCATTTGTGCGAAAACGCGTTTTAAGCATGCACATGCATCTTTTGGTAGACGCGGATGAAGTTTTCTGCAAAACCACAAGATGTGCATGCAAATGGTGCTTTTGGCAGAACGCGCACGTGGATTTCTACCAAACGACGTGCTAAGCATGCCGATGCTGCTCTTTTTAGCACCCGCGCACGCATTTGTGCGAAAACGCGTTTTAAGCATGCACATGCATCTTTTGGTAGACGCGGATGAAGTTTTCTGCAAAACCACAAGATGTGCATGCAAATGGTGCTTTTTGCAGAACGCGCACGTGGATTTCTACCAAACGACGTGCTAAGCATGCCGATGCTGCTCTTTTTAGCACCCGCGCACGCATTTGTGCGAAAACGCGTTTTAAGCATGCACATGCATCTTTTGGTAGACGCGGATGAAGTTTTCTGCAAAACCACAAGATGTGCATGCAAATGGTGCTTTTTGCAGAACGCGCACGTGGATTTCTACCAAACGATGTGCTAAGCATGCCGATGCTGCTCTTTTTAGCACCCGCGCACGGATTTGTGCGAAAACGCGTTTTAAGCATGCACATGCATCTTTTGGTAGACGCGGATGAAGTTTTCTGCAAAACCACAAGATGTGCATGCAAATGGTGCTTTTGGCAGAACGCGCACGTGGATTTCTACCAAACGACGTGCTAAGCATGCCGATGCTGCTCTTTTTAGCACCCGCGCACGCATTTGTGCGAAAACGCGTTTTAAGCATGCACATGCATCTTTTGGTAGACGCGGATGAAGTTTTCTGCAAAACCACAAGATGTGCATGCAAATGGTGCTTTTGGCAGAACGCGCACGTGGATTTCTACCAAACGACGTGCTAAGCATGCCGATGCTGCTCTTTTTAGCACCCGCGCACGGATTTGTGCGAAAACGCGTTTTAAGCATGCACATGCATCATTTGGTAGACGCGGATGAAGTTTTCTGCAAAACCACAAGATGTGCATGCAAATGGTGCTTTTGGCAGAACGCGCACGTCGATTTCTACCAAACGACGTGCTAAGCATGCCGATGCTGCTCTTTTTAGCACCCGCGCACGCATTTGTGCGAAAACGCGTTTTAAGCATGCACATGCATCTTTTGGTAGACGCGGATGAAGTTTTCTGCAAAACCACAAGATGTGCATGCAAATGGTGCTTTTTGCAGAACGCGCACGTGGATTTCTACCAAACGACGTGCTAAGCATGCCGATGCTACTCTTTTTAGCACCCGCGCACGCATTTGTGCGAAAACGCGTTTTAAGCATGCACATGCATCTTTTGGTAGACGCGGATGAAGTTTTCTGCAAAACCACAAGATGTGCATGCAAATGGTGCTTTTTGCAGAACGCGCACGTGGATTTCTACCAAACGACGTGCTAAGCGTGCCGATGCTGCTCTTTTTAGCACCCGCGCACGGATTTGTGCGAAAACGCGTTTTAAGCATGCACATGCATCTTTTGGTAGACTCGGATGAAGTTTTCTGCAAAACCACAAGATGTGCATGCAAATGGTGCTTTTGGCAGAACGTGCACGTGGATTTCTACCAAACGACGTGCTAAGCATGCCGATGCTGCTCTTTTTAGCACCCGCGCACGCATTTGTTGCGAAAACGCGTTTTAAGCATGCACATGCATCTTTTGGTAGACGCGGATGAAGTTTTCTGCAAAACCATAAGATGTGCATGCAAATGGTGCTTTTGGCAGAACGCGCACGTGGATTTCTACCAAACGACGTGCTAAGCATGCCGATGCTGCTCTTTTTAGCACCCGCGCACGGATTTGTGCGAAAACGCGTTTTAAGCATACACACGCATCTTTTGGTAGACGCGGATGAAGTTTTCTGCAAAACCACAAGATGTGCATGCAAATGGTGCTTTTGGCAGAACGCGCACGTGGATTTCTACCAAACGACGTGCTAAGCATGCCGATGCTGCTCTTTTTAGCACCCGCGCACGGATTTGTGCGAAAACGCGTTTTAAGCATGCACATGCATCTTTTGGTAGACGCGGATGAAGTTTTCTGCAAAACCACAAGATGTGCATGCAAATGGTGCTTTTGGCAGAACGCGCACGTGGATTTCTACCAAACGACGTGCTAAGCATGCCGATGCTGCTCTTTTTAGCATCCGCGCACGGATTTGTGCGAAAACGCGTTTTAAGCATGCACATGCATCTTTTGGTAGACGCGGATGAAGTTTTCTGCAAAACCACAAGATGTGCATGCAAATGGTGCTTTTGGCAGAACGCGCACGTGGATTTCTACCAAACGACGTGCTAAGCATGCCGATGCTGCTCTTTTTAGCACCCGCGCACGGATTTGTGCGAAAACGCGTTTTAAGCATGCACATGCATCTTTTGGTAGACGCGGATGAAGTTTTCTGCAAAACCACAAGATGTGCATGCAAATGGTGCTTTTGGCAGAACGCGCACGTGGATTTCTACCAAACGACGTGCTAAGCATGCCTATGCAGCTCTTTTTAGCACCCGCGCACGCATTTGTGCGAAAACGCGTTTTAAGCATGCACATGCATCTTTTGGTAGACGCGGATGAAGTTTTCTGCAAAACCACAAGATGTGCATGCAAATGGTGCTTTTGGCAGAACGCGCACGTGGATTTCTACCAAACGACGTGCTAAGCATGCCGATGCTGCTCTTTTTAGCACCCGCGCACGCATTTGTGCGAAAACGCGTTTTAAGCATGCACATGCATCTTTTGGTAGACGCGGATGAAGTTTTCTGCAAAACCACAAGATGTGCATGCAAATGGTGCTTTTTGCAGAACGCGCACGTGGATTTCTACCAAACGACGTGCTAAGCATGCCGATGCTGCTCTTTTTAGCACCCGCGCACGGATTTGTGCGAAAACGCGTTTTAAGCATGCACATGCATCTTTTGGTAGACGCGGATGAAGTTTTCTGCAAAACCACAAGATGTGCATGCAAATGGTGCTTTTTGCAGAACGCGCACGTGGATTTCTACCAAACGACGTGCTAAGCATGCCGATGCTGCTCTTTTTAGCACCCGCGCACGGATTTGTGCGAAAACGCGTTTTAAGCATGCACATGCATCTTTTGGTAGACGCGGATGAAGTTTTCTGCAAAACCACAAGATGTGCATGCAAATGGTGCTTTTGGCAGAACGCGCACGTGGATTTCTACCAAACGACGTGCTAAGCATGCCGATGCTGCTCTTTTTAGCACCCGCGCACGGATTTGTGCGAAAACGCGTTTTAAGCATGCACATGCATCTTTTGGTAGACGCGGATGAAGTTTTCTGCAAAACCACAAGATGTGCATGCAAATGGTGCTTTTGGCAGAACGCGCACGTGGATTTCTACCAAACGACGTGCTAAGCATGCCGATGCTGCTCCTTTTAGCACCCGCACACGCATTTGTGCGAAAACGCGTTTTAAGCATGCACATGCATCTTTTGGTAGACGCGGATGAAGTTTTCTGCAAAACCACAAGATGTGCATGCAAATGGTGCTTTTGGCAGAACGCGCACGTGGATTTCTACCAAACGACGTGCTAAGCATGCCGATGCTGCTCTTTTTAGCACCCGCGCACGCATTTGTGCGAAAACGCGTTTTAAGCATGCACATGCATCTTTTGGTAGACGCGGATGAAGTTTTCTGCAAAACCACAAGATGTGCATGCAAATGGTGCTTTTTGCAGAACGCGCACGTGGATTTCTACCAAACGACGTGCTAAGCATGCCGATGCTGCTCTTTTTAGCACCCGCGCACGCATTTGTGCGAAAACGCGTTTTAAGCATGCACATGCATCTTTTGGTAGACGCGGATGAAGTTTTCTGCAAAACCACAAGATGTGCATGCAAATGGTGCTTTTTGCAGAACGCGCACGTGGATTTCTACCAAACGACGTGCTAAGCATGCCGATGCTGCTCTTTTTAGAACCCGCGCACGGATTTGTGCGAAAACGCGTTTTAAGCATGCACATGCATCTTTTGGTAGACGCGGATGAAGTTTTCTGCAAAACCACAAGATGTGCATGCAAATGGTGCTTTTGGCAGAACGCGCACGTGGATTTCTACCAAACGACGTGCTAAGCATGCCGATGCTGCTCTTTTTAGCACCCGCGCACGGATTTGTGCGAAAACGCGTTTTAAGCATGCACATGCATCTTTTGGTAGACGCGGATGAAGTTTTCTGCAAAACCACAAGATGTGCATGCAAATGATGCTTTTGGCAGAACGCGCACGTGGATTTCTACCAAACGACGTGCTAAGCATGCCGATGCTGCTCTTTTTAGCACCCGCGCACGCATTTGTGCGAAAACGCGTTTTAAGCATGCACATGAATCTTTTGGTAGACGCGGATGAAGTTTTCTGCAAAACCACAAGATGTGCATGCAAATGGTGCTTTCGGCAGAACGCGCACGTGGATTTCTACCAAACGACGTGCTAAGCATGCCGATGCTGCTCTTTTTAGCACCCGCGCACGGATTTGTGCGAGAACGCGTTTTAAGCATGCACATGCATCTTTTGGTAGACGCGGATGAAGTTTTCTGCAAAACCAGAAGATGTGCATGCAAATGGTGCTTTTGGCAGAACGCGCACGTGGATTTCTACCAAACGACGTGCTAAGCATGCCGATGCTGCTCTTTTTAGCACCCGCGCACGGATTTGTGCGAAAACGCGTTTTAAGCATGCACATGCATCTTTTGGTAGACGCGGATGAAGTTTTCTGCAAAACCACAAGATGTGCATGCAAATGGTGCTTTTGGCAGAACGCGCACGTGGATTTCTACCAAACGACGTGCTAAGCATGCCGATGCTGCTCTTTTTAGCACCCGCGCACGGATTTGTGCGAAAACGCGTTTTAAGCATGCACATGCATCTTTTGGTAGACGCGGATGAAGTTTTCTGCAAAACCACAAGATGTGCATGCAAATGGTGCTTTTTGCAGAACGCGCACGTGGATTTCTACCAAACGACGTGCTAAGCATGCCGATGCTGCTCTTTTTAGAACCCGCGCACGGATTTGTGCGAAAACGCGTTTTAAGCATGCACATGCATCTTTTGGTAGACGCGGATGAAGTTTTCTGCAAAACCACAAGATGTGCATGCAAATGGTGCTTTTGGCAGAACGCGCACGTGGATTTCTACCAAACGACGTGCTAAGCATGCCGATGCTGCTCTTTTTAGCACCCGCGCACGGATTTGTGCGAAAACGCGTTTTAAGCATGCACATGCATCTTTTGGTAGACGCGGATGAAGTTTTCTGCAAAACCACAAGATGTGCATGCAAATGATGCTTTTGGCAGAACGCGCACGTGGATTTCTACCAAACGACGTGCTAAGCATGCCGATGCTGCTCTTTTTAGCACCCGCGCACGCATTTGTGCGAAAACGCGTTTTAAGCATGCACATGAATCTTTTGGTAGACGCGGATGAAGTTTTCTGCAAAACCACAAGATGTGCATGCAAATGGTGCTTTTGGCAGAACGCGCACGTGGATTTCTACCAAACGACGTGCTAAGCATGCCGATGCTGCTCTTTTTAGCACCCGCGCACGGATTTGTGCGAGAACGCGTTTTAAGCATGCACATGCATCTTTTGGTAGACGCGGATGAAGTTTTCTGCAAAACCAGAAGATGTGCATGCAAATGGTGCTTTTGGCAGAACGCGCACGTGGATTTCTACCAAACGACGTGCTAAGCATGCCGATGCTGCTCTTTTTAGCACCCGCGCACGGATTTGTGCGAAAACGCGTTTTAAGCATGCACATGCATCTTTTGGTAGACGCGGATGAAGTTTTCTGCAAAACCACAAGATGTGCATGCAAATGGTGCTTTTGGCAGAACGCGCACGTGGATTTCTACCAAACGACGTGCTAAGCATGCCGATGCTGCTCTTTTTAGCACCCGCGCACGGATTTGTGCGAAAACGCGTTTTAAGCATGCACATGCATCTTTTGGTAGACGCGGATGAAGTTTTCTGCAAAACCACAAGATGTGCATGCAAATGGTGCTTTTTGCAGAACGCGCACGTGGATTTCTACCAAACGACGTGCTAAGCATGCCGATGCTGCTCTTTTTAGCACCCGCGCACGGATTTGTGCGAAAACGCGTTTTAAGCATGCACATGCATCTTTTGGTAGACGCGGATGAAGTTTTCTGCAAAACCACAAAATGTGCATGCAAATGGTGCTTTTGGCAGAACGCGCACGTGGATTTCTACCAAACGACGTGCTAAGCATGCCGATGCTGCTCTTTTTAGGACCCGCGCACGGATTAGTGCGAAAACGCGTTTTAAGCATGCACATGCATCTTTTGGTAGACGCGGATAAAGTTTTCTGCAAAACCACAAGATGTGCATGCAAATGATGCTTTTGGCAGAACGCGCACGTGGATTTCTACCAAACGACGTGCTAAGCATGCCGATGCTGCTCTTTTTAGCACCCGCGCACGCATTTGTGCGAAAACGCGTTTTAAGCATGCACATGAATCTTTTGGTAGACGCGGATGAAGTTTTCTGCAAAACCACAAGATGTGCATGCAAATGGTGCTTTTGGCAGAACGCGCACGTGGATTTCTACCAAACGACGTGCTAAGCATGCCGATGCTGCTCTTTTTAGCACCCGCGCACGGATTTGTGCGAAAACGCGTTTTAAGCATGCACATGCATCTTTTGGTAGACGCGGATGAAGTTTTCTGCAAAACCACAAGATGTGCATGCAAATGGTGCTTTTGGCAGAACGCGCACGTGGATTTCTACCAAACGACGTGCTCAGCATGCCGATGCTGCTCTTTTTAGCACCCGCGCACGGATTAGTGCGAAAACGCGTTTTAAGCATGCACATGCATCTTTTGGTAGACGCGGATGAAGTTTTCTGCAAAACCACAAGATGTGCATGCAAATGATGCTTTTGGCAGAACGCGCACGTGGATTTCTACCAAACGACGTGCTAAGCATGCCGATGCTGCTCTTTTTAGCACCCGCGCACGCATTTGTGCGAAAACGCGTTTTAAGCATGCACATGAATCTTTTGGTAGACGCGGATGAAGTTTTCTGCAAAACCACAAGATGTGCATGCAAATGGTGCTTTTGGCAGAACGCGCACGTGGATTTCTACCAAACGACGTGCTAAGCATGCCGATGCTGCTCTTTTTAGCACCCGCGCACGGATTTGTGCGAGAACGCGTTTTAAGCATGCACATGCATCTTTTGGTAGACGCGGATGAAGTTTTCTGCAAAACCAGAAGATGTGCATGCAAATGGTGCTTTTGGCAGAACGCGCACGTGGATTTCTACCAAGCGACGTGCTAAGCATGCCGATGCTGCTCTTTTTAGCACCCGCGCACGGATTTGTGCGAAAACGCGTTTTAAGCATGCACATGCAACTTTTGGTAGACGCGGATGAAGTTTTCTGCAAAACCACAAGATGTGCATGCAAATGGTGCTTTTGGCAGAACGCGCACGTGTATTTCTACCAAACGACGTGCTAAGCATGCCGATGCTGCTCTTTTTAGCACCCGCGCACGGATTTGTGCGAAAACGCGTTTTAAGCATGCACATGCATCTTTTGGTAGACGCGGATGAAGTTTTCTGCAAAACCACAAGATGTGCATGCAAATGGTGCTTTTGGCAGAACGCGCACGTGGATTTCTACCAAACGACGTGCTAAGCATGCCGATGCTGCTCTTTTTAGCACCCGCGCACGGATTTGTGCGAATACGCGTTTTAAGCATGCACATGCATCTTTTGGTAGACGCGGATGAAGTTTTCTGCAAAACCACAAGATGTGCATGCAAATGGTGCTTTTGGCAGAACGCGCACGTGGATTTCTACCAAACGAAGTGCTAAGCATGCCGATGCTGCTCTTTTTAGCACCCGCGCACGCGTTTGTGCGAAAATGCGTTTTAAGCATGCACATGCATCTTTCGGTAGACGCGGATGAAGTTTTCTGCAAAACCACAAGATGTGCATGCAAATGGTACTTTTTGCAGAACGCGCACGTGGATTTCTACCAAACGACGTGCTAAGCATGCCGATGCTGCTCTTTTTAGCACCCGCGCACGCATTTGTGCGAAAACGCGTTTTAAGCATGCACATGCATCTTTTGGTAGACGCGGATGAAGTTTTCTGCAAAACCACAAGATGTGCATGCAAATGGTGCTTTTGGCAGAACGCGCACGTGGATTTCTACCAAACAACGTGCTAAGCATGCCGATGCTGCTCTTTTTAGCACCCGCGCACGCATTTGTGCGTAAACGCGTTTTAAGCATGCACATGCATCTTTTGGTAGACGCGGTGAAGTTTTCTGCAAAACCACAAGATGTGCATGCAAATGGTGCTTTTGGCAGAACGCGCACGTGGATTTCTACCAAACGACGTGCTAAGCATGCCGATGCAGCTCTTTTTAGCACCCGCGCACGGATTTGTGCGAGAACGCGTTTTAAGCATGCACATGCATCTTTTGGTAGACGCGGATGAAGTTTTCTGCAAAACCAGAAGATGTGCATGCAAATGGTGCTTTTGGCAGAACGCGCACGTGGATTTCTACCAAACGACGTGCTAAGCATGCCGATGCTGCTCTTTTTAGTACCCGCGCACGGATTTGTGCGAAAACGCGTTTTAAGCATGCACATGCATCTTTTGGTAGACGCGGATGAAGTTTTCTGCAAAACCACAAGATGTGCATGCAAATGGTGCTTTTGGCAGAACGCGCACGTGGATTTCTACCAAACGACGTGCTAAGCATGCCGATGCTGCTCTTTTTAGCACCCGCGCACGGATTTGTGCGAAAACGCGTTTTAAGCATGCACATGCATCTTTTGGTAGACGCGGATGAAGTTTTCTGCAAAACCACAAGATGTGCATGCAAATGGTGCTTTTGGCAGAACGCGCACGTGGATTTCTACCAAACGACGTGCTAAGCATGCCGATGCTGCTCTTTTTAGCACCCGCGCACGGATTTGTGCGAAAACGCGTTTTAAGCATGCACATGCATCTTTTGGTAGACGCGGATGAAGTTTTCTGCAAAACAACAAGATGTGCATGCAAATGGTGCTTTTGGCAGAACGCGCACGTGGATTTCTACCAAACGACGTGCTAAGCATGCCGATGCTGCTCTTTTTAGCACCCGCGCACGCATTTGTGCGAAAACGCGTTTTAAGCATGCACATGCATCTTTTGGTAGACGCGGATGAAGTTTTCTGCAAAACCACAAGATGTGCATGCAAATGGTGCTTTTTGCAGAACGCGCACGTGGATTTCTACCAAACGACGTGCTAAGCATGCCGATGCTGCTCTTTTAAGCACCCGCGCACGCATTTGTGCGAAAACGCGTTTTAAGCATGCACATGCATCTTTTGGTAGACGCGGATGAAGTTTTCTGCAAAACCACAAGATGTGCATGCAAATGGTGCTTTTGGCAGAACGCGCACGTGGATTTCTACCAAACGACGTGCTAAGCATGCCGATGCTGCTCTTTTTAGCACCCGCGCACGCATTTGTGCGTAAACGCGTTTTAAGCATGCACATGCATCTTTTGGTAGACGCGGATGAAGTTTTCTGCAAAACCACAAGATGTGCATGCAAATGGCGCTTTTTGCAGAACGCGCACGTGGATTTCTACCAAACGACGTGCTAAGCATGCCGATGCTGCTATTTTTAGCACCCGCGCACGCATTTGTGCGAAAACGCGTTTTAAGCATGCACATGCATCTTTTGGTAGACGCGGATGAAGTTTTCTGCAAAACCACAAGATGAGCATGCAAATGGTGCTTTTTGCAGAACGCGCACGTGGATTTCTACCAAACGACGTGCTAAGCATGCCGATGCTGCTCTTTTTAGCACCCGCGCACGCATTTGTGCGTAAACGCGTTTTAAGCATGCACATGCATCTTTTGGTAGACGCGGATGAAGTTTTCTGCAAAACCACAACATGTGCATGCAAATGGTGCTTTTTGCAGAACGCGCACGTGGATTTCTACCAAACGACGTGCTAAGCATGCCGATGCTGCTCTTTTTAGCACCCGCGCACGCATTTGTGCGAAAACGCGTTTTAAGCATGCACATGCATCTTTTGGTAGACGCGGATGAAGTTTTCTGCAAAACCACAAGATGTGCATGCAAATGGTGCTTTTTGCAGAACGCGCACGTGGATTTCTACCAAACGACGTGCTAAGCATGCCGATGCTGCTCTTTTTAGCACCCGCGCACGCATTTGTGCGAAAACGCGTTTTAAGCATGCACATGCACTTTTGGTAGACGCGGATGAAGTTTTCTGCAAAACCACAAGATGTGCATGCAAATGGTGCTTTTTGCAGAACGCGCACGTGGACTTCTACCAAACGACGTGCTAAGCATGCCGATGCTGCTCTTTTTAGCACCCGCGCACGGATTTGTGCGAAAACGCGTTTTAAGCATGCACATCCCTATTGAAAAATTTGTATGAGAAACTGAACGAGATGTATGCATGTCGTACAGATTTGACGAGAAATTGAACGAGATGTATGCATGTCGTACAGATTTGACGAGAAATGAACGATATGAAATGCATATTGAACGAACTCTCGTAGAAAATGAGCGAGATCTGTATGATGTGCTACGCAGACTTTTACGATGTGCACGAGATTTATGCGATCTGCGATAAGAATGCGTAGAACTTGTATGACATGTGTGCGATGAGTTGCGTAGACCTGACGAGATTATGTATGACGTGTGTGAGGTGGTGTGTGATGTGTACGCACTGTAGTCGTATGAGCAACTTGATCATTGTGGATGACTATGAATTGCATACAAAGTGTGTGTACTCAAGTCGTAGTGCATACAAAAGCTCATTAATGACAGTGAGATTTATGATGAGTTGTTTGCAGTACATGCAAGAGCGTGATCAATGTGCTGCATGATCACATTGAACCATTGTGACACATATATACCAGCATAAACTACAGAGCAAATAAGATGTTCAGAGTTCAACTTCTGGAATTTCATGCAACGAACACATATACATCCCCATCAAAGCTGCTGTCGGTACTTTTGATGCAATGATTTTCACTTGGGGACATATTCTCGGATGAACACTTATGGCGATACTACTGCCTTTGCATGACGCATTCCTCGACCAGCCAATAGGCACTGGATAGCACCATGATATTGTCGAAAGCTACCATCTGAGAATGAATCCTTTGTTCAGAGTAGATCTGCCTAAGATTTTATTGCAATATAGGAGTCGGGTACCATCAAAGTTTCATAATAAAATGCTATATGTTTGTGCACGCAATAAAATAATCTGGCAATGCGATTATAGCACATTGGAAACACTTCAAACAAGGACGAGTTGGCAAAGTTTATTGCAGGCAGTTTGAGCAGTGACAAATTATGCATGCGCTTTGTCACATCCTAATAATATTGCTTTGCATCAGAGATATCAGTCAGAGGTAGTAATGGGTGAACTTGAACCTGCATATTTTCCTAATAGCCAAGTGCGTCAACCACAATACTGTCAAATACAAATCTGCTAAGAGCATGTTAGTGCCTGTTTATGTCAAATTGTAGAAGGTAGGCATGAGATTGGCCATGCATGCCCACATATAAATATAAAAAGCACAACCACAAAACAGTGTAATAGGTTGGTGAACAGATAGCCAAAATAGCAGTCAAAATCCATCGCACTTTGTCACAAATAAATAAGAAAATGTGGTAATAACAATAACAATCCCTAAAAAGTCATGTGATCAATCGTGGTCATGATCACAGTTACTGCTGTGAAAAATTATTTGCACTAAGTGTTTCACAACTTGCTAAGAGGGCTTGACCTAGTAAAAAATACTCATATGTGCACAGCAGTGGCAAAAAACGAGATGAGCGTCGCAACTTGGTGACCATTATCTGCCTACATACTACACAAAACTGAATTTAAATTTAAAGGAGAAATGACAAAGCAGTTCGTGTGCCAATGATGGTTAAGCGCACTGGAATGCCTTGCCATGTGTTGAAAGCTGACCTCCAAGCAACCAAAATGTAAGTGACCCTACACTGAAGCAGGGTCTTTAAATGACGAACGCGTATCACATCCTGGCGTTCGCGGACGCAGTCACCAAATGAAAAACACCTTTGCAAATCGCAATAACGACGAATGTCAAGCGCGCGCACACAGACAGAATGCGAGCAGTTTCCGAAAGCGCTAACGAAAGACTGTACGGACGTTCCTACGCGTTCGACGCATATCAGAAGCGCGCGCGTGCGCGCACACGCACACACACAAGCACAAAAGGCGAGCAGTTTCCGAAAGCACTCGCCGAAGACGGTACGGACGTTTTTACAAGAAAGCAAATCCCGCCGGCGTGGCACCATTTCCCGAAGCACAAACAACACCACAGTACACATCCGTAGAACGGCGCACAACAAGCCTGAACAAAGCGTACACCACTCGACGCCAAATCTGTCGTCGATTACGCCGCTGAGAATCACGAACACCTTCTAACATTCACAAACCAAACGACGATGTGCTGCGAACTCCAAACAGATTTTACGGTCCTGTCCGATTGATAGGGCTGCTCCACAGGTTGTCCTCGCTGTTGAAAGCAATGTCAGCAAAGTTGTTGAAAAAGGTCGCCTAAAACACGCAAGAACATTGAAATAATACGCCTGTACTACCCACGCTACCCATGCGATCACGGTTACCGGAACCACAGACGGCGAAGTAAACAAAAGACGTCATTTCCCCTCATTTCGGACCGAGACCTATAATTACTTTCTCAGTTGCACGACTCTTCCTTTCGAGCAAGGCGCGACTTGTTGCTGGGACTGTGAGGGCGCTGCGGTCGAGCTCTGCACCAAGTGAGCGGTGCTGCTCTGCTGACATGTGCAGGTTAGTTGCGGGTGTTTGCGCTTCTTGTGCTGTAGCCGATTTTATTTTCTCACTGCGTGTGCCTTGTCACTGTCCTCGTGCACGTGGCTGGCGGTCGAGGTCTTTTGCGTCCGGTTCAAGTTTTGCGCTCACGGAGACGCCAGTACCGGCGAAGTGTGGGTCACCGAGCGTTAACATTGCGTGCGCACTTTGGTTTGTAGGCCCACTTTTTTTTCATCTCATTCCTTTCTTCGGACCTGTACCCCCAGGTATGGTGTCTGTAAAATATTATACTTCAGCTTAAACAACAACAGAAAGAAATAACGGCTGCTTTATTCAGCGAGCACCATGTAAATGCCGAGTGCCGCGACAAGCACCTATAACCGTGCCAGGCTATAGCAGACGACGCTTGGACGCTTGGCGCGGAGGTCGATGGCAGCGCTGCGGTGGCGTGAACGGTAGCGGGCTAAATGGTGCGCATAGGCTAGGAGTTGGGGTACTTAAAGAGAATCTATAAACGTTGTTGCGGCGGCCCGGGCGGTCGATGTGGTACTGATCGTTTGATCATATTTACGCGGTGCGTAGAGAACATGTGCTCATTTTTTGTGCGAATTAACGATCACTAAGCCCTGGGTCCTGTGCAATGCTATTAGCTCGCTGTATGTTTCTTGCTGTGCGCCGTTGTTGATTATCGTATTGCGGTCCACACGCGCTTTCTTTGTGCCCGGCTCATGAGAAGTGTTGTACTCTCGCCGCTCCCGCATCGGCTCACAGTGCACGGAAGAATGTGTTGATAGTTGTGCTATCGCGTACTGTAGTTCACCGCAATTCAACACTACGTTGGACGGACTGTTGGTGCAGTCGATGCGGCGTGAACGGACACGAAGGAGCGCTCGCCTCAGAAGGTAAGTCCGGCGCCTAGCGCATTCTTATGGTTCATGTAGTGTACCTTGTCATGCGCAGCAGAAGATGATTAGTACAGCTACAAAAACAGTGACAGTGATTCCCTAATGTTCGTTCGATATCGTAGTGCACATTTAGGAAAACGTTTCACGAAAATTACCCCGAGATTGATGTTGTTAAGAGCTTCATCTATTGTTTATTTTCTTTTTGTTATGAAGTATGCTAGCGCCGGGGCATCGCTTGGTCTGAACGGGCACAAAAATTCAAGCAGGGAATGTCACTGCTTCTGTACGTAATTCCTCAGCAAGAAATCGTATAGACAATTCTAGAAGTACGTTGATGTGTTGTGCAAATGTTTTCACAGCTAACGCCAACGCGCGACGGCATCCAAATGATCTGACTCGTGAGAAGCTTTTAGCTTGTATGCAAACTTTGATGCTTATAGATTGTCGCCAAGACAACCTGTATTTCTTGTGTTTAGTGTTCTGTTTGTTTTCGTGCCTTTGACACGTTTAATAACCGCCTGTGATGTAAGAATGAAATATTTATTTGTCTAAGCGGATGCAGCTTCTTGTAGCTGGCTGTACGAGAGCTTTCCACAATTTGACGCGATGTTGTTAAATCACAAGTTTGCAGATTCAGCAGTGATTACAATAAGCTGAACATTTATTGTTTAGGGATGTCACAATTTCCTGAGACGGAGGCATCTCTGCACCACAAAGGAGACTGCGGCACCATGCAGCCTGAACAGCACGACAAAGCATCTGATCTGCCTGCTTTGACAAGGTACGTACAAAACGGTCACAGCCATTTATGTGTTCTAGGTTCTATTTGTGTATTTGGTACCTGCCAACTTTCCCGATTAGTTTCTGCTTTTCCAAGTGTGCTGTTTGTGTACAGCGTGTCAAGGTAAATAGTGGTTAATAATGTATGCATAGAAAAATGTGGGCGCTGAGAGCAAGCTTTAGGAAAGTGCATGCTGTCTTTCCAACACAGGATTTCTGTCTAGAATTTTTGCAAAATATGAAGTGCAGAGGCTGGCAGGTTTGGCAAACAATGTTCAACACTTTTGCTTTAGATTTTAATGTAGCCAGTTCATTATCTGTCCCTAGTATAGCATAGCGTCAAGCTTGAAGCTGATCTCTGATGTCACGTCAGTTGCAGGATGTAATAACGTGGTATCACAAACTGCTTGTTACGCATGTCAGTCAACATGGTGCAGTGGTCACAGGTGCGAGTATAACCGAAAGCTGGGCATTCTTTGCCCTTCTGCACATGATGTGGGATAGAGCTTGAACTATGCTATAGTGGCACCATCTCCCTCACCTTCTCTTCCTCATTATTCTGTTAACTTGCAGTAAAATGCACAACTTCTGGAGGCTTAATTATGGTGTTGTCTGCTGAACTTGGCTGATGTGAATTTCAGTAGTCTGGGGTACCCTCAAAGCCATGCTGTACTTTGCATGCATTTTAAAATGGTCAATTTGAAATATGTGATTGGCTGTGGCATTCTCAGAGAAACAAGGCCTCTTGTGAATAATGCATACATGCATTATTCGCATTTTCTAATACTCTCAAGAAGCAGCCTATAGGCTGCTCCCCGAAGAAGTGACCACCTTTGCTTACCCTACAGGGCAGTCTGGTCCAGTTTACTTAACCTGTCTGCCATCTATGCACGAGGAGGACAGAAGCGCAAAAAAGGGACCTTCGATTAATGTTTTTGCACAGATGGCTCATACATTGCACTTTTCGTATCTTGCAGGCTTTGTTAACTCAAAGCTTTCTATGGGCGAATATCAGCATTTCATTCCTATTTATACCTAATAAGAATTACTTTGTTCATAGTGTCACTTTTTATATTATACTCTTGTGAGAATAAGCTCACTTGTTTTAATGCAGATGTGGCTGGGCCTGCAGAAAGAGTGTAAGCACACTACTGTGTTGCTGATCAGTGCTGGTGCTGATCTCTACGTCTGAGTTGGCCTCACAACGTCCAGGCGCCACTGTGCTTTGCTTCATTGACAAGGTAATATGATATAGACACCTTGCACGTCAGTATCAGTTTTGAGAAATATGCTAAGACACAAGGGTTGGCCTTGGTGATAAATACACTCGTGTTCTTTTTTAAAGCGTTCTTCTTGCAGTGTTCCTCATGTACATGTTTTCAGAAGATGCTTAAATGCAAACCGCCATGGAACTTGTTTATGCCTTAATGTAGCACTCTTTCACCAAAAGAAAAGCCTTATTTAATGCACAATTCATAAGAAAGGTGAGGAAGTGACAGGACATAAGTGTAACAACCATCCAGTTTTACTGCTTGCACAGCACTATAAAGCGAGAGGTGAAAGGGCAAGAACAGATAAATCGAAAATGCATGTTGCTCACACAACCGCGAAAAGGACACATGGCATGGCTACTATGACGCTTGTTTTACAATGATAAATAAGCAGTCTTGCTATATGATAGTCCACTGGAGGTGGAGCCAACTTGCAGATTCCCTGTCACACATATCAGGAAATCTTAACGAATTTCGCCAGCGCTATGGTCCTTATACATTGCCACGGTTGCACAGTTTTCAAACAAAATAATGTAAGTGAGCTTTGCACTACCAAGTGACCACGAAATGACCTGAGCATTCAGTTAACATGGTTGCAAATCCAGTCATTTATACATTGGCCTGTTTTGCCGACGTAGTGTCTACTGCACGACAGTGATATTTAATATCCATCAACACCCCTGTGCTCTACGTACTCTTTCTTGCGTGCTTTTTTTTCACAGGTAGTGGAAGATTACTTGATTCCAGAACAATTTGGTTTGTTCTACCCATGATAGTGAACTTGCCAGTCTTATATTAAACATGGAATTGGTTAGAAAGATGTGGTATTTCTTATGGTGCCCTGGTGCATTCAGCTTGTGCAGATGCTTCAAGCTTGTATTGACAAAAATTGGGATGAAGCCATAGGAGGAGAGTTGTAAAAGTGTAACGAAAGCCTCCTGATAGATATGCTGAGTTGTGCTGCTGTGCACACTTATTGGTTATCCCTACTGGGTAACGCTGTTAGGGTTATGGATGCTTTGACACTGTAGGGCCTACAAGATGGCTAGCATTACAGAACACATTAAAACGACTGTAGGGATGCGTGTCGTGCTATGGTATCATAATTGGCCCACAAAGTGACCACCTTTGCTTACACTATGTGGTAATCTGGCCCAGTTTACTTAACCCGACTGCCATCTATGCATGAGGAGAAGGGACTAAAAACATGAAGGGACCTTCGATTAATGTTCTTGTACAGATGGCCCATACATTGCATTTTTCTTATCTTGCAAGCTTTGTTACTTAAAGCTTTCTATGGGTGAATATCAGCATTTCATCCTTATTTTTACCTAATAAGTATTGCTTTGTTCACAGTGTCACTTTCTATATTTACCGTATTTACTCGCATAATGATCGCACTCACGTAATGATCACAGCCCTGAATTTTGTCGTCCAAATTCGATTTTTTTTTATTTCCTGTGTTGATCACACTCCGAACTTGCCGCAGCGATCTGTCATGTGCCAAGTCTAGCTATTAATGATCGCGCTTACGATCTGTCGAATGCTACGCGAACAACTCTTCAAGACAAACCAAGCAGTCTGCACGCACCAAACATTCTTAAGCAGATGCCCGATTTCATTCCTTTCATCACTTTCCGCACTTCCATGACACAAAAGCTACAACCAAAATTGCCTTTATTATGTGTAGGCTTTGTAATGGTTGTGGTCAAGAACAACAAAAAAGGCACCTTTCGATTCTTCTCATCTGCACTCGTGGGCACGCAACAAATCTTGTAACACTTGTAATACAGCTAAGATATTCGCCCACCCTTAGCGGAAACGTGCTGTATTAATATAGTAGTGAAGACAAATGCCGCAGTTTCCGCAGCATGCCCGCCGTGTCTTTCTATGTCACTGGCAGCTAAGCGCGCCCATCTGTTTCTGCCCCCTCATAGTGGACATGGCTACGTTATTGCCATAGACTTACTGATATTAATGATATTATTCATTCCGGATACGGAAGAAACTGTTTCAATGCATGTAACGTACTCACGAGAAAAAAAAAATCGCATTTGGCGCATTTGGTGTGTTCAGCTTGCTGCGCCGGCCGCCATTTTTGTTTTGGTGTTCCGCACTACACTCAGTGGCAGCCACCTATTTGTTGACCTGTTGCCATCCCGCAGCAAACGCGGGATAAAAAATTCTTTTCGCGGGAAATTTAACCGGCGTAATGATCACACATCTGAATTTGCGACCATTTTTTTTACAAAAAAGTCTGATCATTATGCGGGTAAATACAGTACTCTTGTGACACCAAGCTCACTTGTTTTAATGCAGGTGTGGCTGGGCCTGCAGAAAAGCTGTAAGCAGACTGCAGTGTTGCTGATCAGTGCTGATCTCCACGTCCGAGTTGGTCCCACAATATCCAGGCACCACGGTGCTTTCACAAGGTAATATGATATGGACACCTTGCACCTTAGTATCAGTTTTGAGTTTGACTTTTGATAAATATTTAAGAAGACACAAGGGTTGGCCTTGGTGATAAATACACTCGTGTTCTTTTTTTAAAGTGCTCTTTCGGCAGTGTTCCTCATGTACATGTTTTCAGAGGATGCTTACACTCCTTAAATGCAAACTGCCATGGAGCTTGTTTAGGCCTTAAACTAGAACTCTTTCACCAAGAAAAAAGCCTCATTTAACGCACAATTCATAAGGAAGGTAAGGAGATGACCGCCAGTGTCTAACAACTATCCAGTTTGACTGCTTTCCCAGCAATATCAAGTGAGAAGCGAAGGGGCAAGAACAGATTAATAGGCAATGCATGTTGCTCGCACAACTGCGAATGCGACACGTGGCATGGCTACTATGAATGCTGGGGTGCGATCGGAGGTGGTTGTTCGGCGTGTTCGTTCGGTTACCGGCGCGCGCGATTGACCTACTCCGCGCCTACGTCGCCAGCCGCGCCCCGCGGCTGGCGCCTTTCAGAACTGCATAGTCACACTGTGTAGTCGTGATGATCATGACCACGGTTTCGTTCGCAGCGGTCAACTGTGGCAAGTAGCACTTTCATTGTGACTTGGTGCAATGCACGCAGTCTCACAAACATGATGGCTATCGAGGACAATAATTGTACTGTGGCCTGCACTCTGGCATCCAATCAGCCAGTTACATTGAGTTTGTAGAACAATCTGTTACAGCCAGCTCAATGGTGAAAAAATTATCGGGATGGACCCGTGGTAGTGAATAGCACGTTTCTGATAAAGATGTGACCAAGTCTTGTGCTATGACTGCACTGCAAAGGAGTACTTCCTCAACACCCTTGCCACTACAAGCAGTATAATCAGTCGTGAATTGACATTTGCAGCTCCCATACTGCTTATGTGTGAAATAGAAACAGGATTTCTGGATTAATTCAGTATAAAAGTGTGTTTGTGTGAACGTTTGTTTCTTATTTTCATACCCTTAATAATTCAACATTCCGTTAATTCAGAATTTTGTTCCAGTCCTGGGAAATTTCAATGAATGAGCTTTTACTGTATACACCCCTTCTTTCACCGCATGTGTAATTTGAGCTCACTGGGTTACTGCAAGAACTTTTTTCAGCCTCAAGGGTAAAATTTCTAGCTCGGACAAAGCAGCTCCTTAAGGATGCAAGAAGTTTTACTGTGGTTTTCTACTGTTCCCATCTGCTTCCCTAAACTTCTTCTCAAATGTAAAGAAAATCTAGTATATCCCGTACAAAAGGTGCTTGTCGCTGACTGTGGGATTAAATGTGGTGAATCCTCTGAGCTAGAATTGTCCCTGGCCCATTATCAGTGAAGCTTCATTGACTAGGGCTTTCCTACAGCCAGGATGTAAACTTTGAACCTTTTGCATATATCTTAGTTTTATCCTTGAGTGCCATCACTGTGTCTGGCAACCTAGTTTCCCTCAATAACTGTTACCTTTTTTATCCATTATTTCGGGAAAAGATACTTTTTCTGAGAGCACATATGCTATTTTTGTATATGAGTAACTAATCTCTTGCAATTTTCATCTTTCGTAGGTTCACAATCGAAATGGGTTATTTATTTGTGCTAGTAAGTGGATGTGGGTAAACCAAGCCAAAACGGACAGCACGTTTGCCTGGGAGATTGCCCGATGCTTGTGGCAGGCACAGGAATTAATCCACAGGAGTGTTACGAGCAAAAGTATGTATGCGAAAGCTAAAGGAAGGTGGCGAGGCCAAGCCAGCGTTGACACCACAAAATCTTGGTGCATATCTAAGTAAGTAGACCCTGTCCTGCTAGCTCATGTTTTCATAATGATTGCAAAGTGTTTGGAAGTTAAAGGAGTAATGCCTATCACACGGTGCTTTTTCTGCACGAATATAATGGGCTGTCGGTAAGATCGGGTTGTATTGAGGTGATCTCTCATATGGGCCGACACAGTTTACATCTACACATCAGGGGCATGCATAGCTGTATGCGTATATTAAGTGCTGTGCTCTAGCTCGCTAACAAAAACTATCATTTAGTTTCTATAGTGGTATTAAAGGTGCATTAATCGTTCCTATAAACAATTCTGCACTGGCATCTATGCAGTGTTTTCCGTCTGCATATTCCGCAGTGCGGTAGCAAAGAGCTGTGCTATCTGTGTATTCACTTGCATGAGCTTGTTATACTTGTTCATTTAATGTAAAATACTTGTGGAAAAGTATTAGACTATTTCTGTGGTCTGGTATTGCAATTCTGCAGCCATTTATATTGTTTGTAAAACACGAACATTTAACAGAGACAGGAACAAGACAATGCGAGGACGAGCACTTGCTTTCAACTGCTGTGGTTAATGTTGAAATATCAATTTACATAGGTAAAAAACTCATAAGCCTCCGTGTTTTCTATTTCCTGTTTCTCTGTGAGATTTTCACGCTTTACTCAATATCATGCAAGAACCAGCCCATTCAGTTATGCAGTGGAGCCACCTATTGTGCATGTCAGTTCCAATGGCTTGTTAGAATCTAACAGTGCCGGCTGCTTTGTTTACATTTTTTTGCAGAGGCATACGAGCACTTTGTTTCAAAAACGCCAAGCACCGTGGATACAGAGGCAAGGAGGCTGAAGGACCTGAACAAGCACCTGGCCACCATGCTTCGGGATGCAAAATAAAGATGGTTTGTGTTAATTGTGGGCCCTAAAAAGTGTCCTCTTTGTCTCCGAGCTGGCACATCGGCCGACTCACATGATAGAAATTAACTCGCTGTAATGTTGGCAGTAGATGTTACTGTGTGGAACTTCACCAAAAATATTGCATGAACAAAACTCATTCAACACAAATGAGAACACTTGTAGAATGCAGCTAAACAAGAATAGTGTCATTTTGCATAGCTGAACGAGAATATTTTCATGTAGCATGCACAAACGAGAACGATATCGTTGAGCATAGACGTGCGAGAACTATCTCGTCAAGCATAGCTATGCGAGAATAATCTCGTTTAATGTACCCATACGAGAACGATCTCGTTCAGTAACGATGTCCTCTCGTACACATGTGACATACGACATCGTAGAGTCTACGGAGCAATAATAGCGTAGAGAAGTTCTCGTACAATTCTCATACATATTTTTTCAATAGGGATGCATCTTTTGGTAGACGCGGATGAAGTTTTCTGCAAAACCACTAGATGTGCATGCAAATGGTGCTTTTGGCAGAACGCGCACGTGGATTTCTACCAAACGACGTGCTAAGCATGCCGATGCTGCTCTTTTTAGCACCCGCGCACGCATTTGTGCGAAAACGCGTTTTAAGCATGCACATGCATCTTTTGGTAGACGCGGATGAAGTTTTCTGCAAAACCACAAGATGTGCATGCAAATGGTGTTTTTTGCAGAACGCGCACGTGGATTCCTACCAAACGACGTGCTAAGCATGCCGATGCTGCTCTTTTTAGCACCCGCGCACGGATTTTTGTGAAAACGCGTTTTAAGCATGCACATGCATCTTTTGGTAGACGCGGATGAAGTTTTCTGCAAAACCACAAGATGTGCATGGAAATGGTGCTTTTGGCAGAACGCGCACGTGGATTTCTACCAAACGACGTGCTAAGCATGCCGATGCTGCTCTTTTTAGCACCCGCGCACGGATTTGTGCGAAAACGCGTTTTAAGCATGCACATGCATCTTTTGGTAGACGCGGATGAAGTTTTCTGCAAAACCACAAGATGTGCATGCAAATGGTGCTTTTGGCAGAACGCGCACGTGGATTTCTACCAAACGACGTGCTAAGCATGGCGATGCTGCTCTTTTTAGCACCCGCGCACGCATTTGTGCGAAAACGCGTTTTAAGCATGCACATGCATCTTTTGGTAGACGCGGATGAAGTTTTCTGCAAAACCACAAGATGTGCATGCAAATGGTGTTTTTTGCAGAACGCGCACGTGGATTCCTACCAAACGACGTGCTAAGCATGCCGATGCTGCTCTTTTTAGCACCCGTGCACGGATTTTTGTGAAAACGCGTTTTAAGCATGCACATGCATCTTTTGGTAGACGCGGATGAAGTTTTCTACAAAACCACAAGATGTGCATGGAAATGGTGCTTTTGGCAGAACGCGCACGTGGATTTCTACCAAACGACGTGCTAAGCATGCCGATGCTGCTCTTTTTAGCACCCGCGCACGCATTTGTGCGTAAACGCGTTTTAAGCATGCACATGCATCTTTTGGTAGACGCGGATGAAGTTTTCTGCAAAACCACAACATGTGCATGCAAATGGTGCTTTTTGCAGAACGCGCACGTGGATTTCTACCAAACGACGTGCTAAGCATGCCGATGCTGCTCTTTTTAGCACCCGCGCACGCATTTGTGCGAAAACGCGTTTTAAGCATGCACATGCATCTTTTGGTAGACGCGGATGAAGTTTTCTGCAAAACCACAAGATGTGCATGCAAATGGTGCTTTTTGCAGAACGCGCACGTGGATTTCTACCAAACGACGTGCTAAGCATGCCGATGCTGCTCTTTTTAGCACCCGCGCACGCATTTGTGCGAAAACGCGTTTTAAGCATGCACATGCATCTTTTGGTAGACGCGGATGAAGTTTTCTGCAAAACCACAAGATGTGCATGCAAATGGTGCTTTTTGCAGAACGCGCACGTGGATTTCTACCAAACGACGTGCTAAGCATGCCGATGCTGCTCTTTTTAGCACCCGCGCACGGATTTGTGCGAAAACGCGTTTTAAGCATGCACATGCATCTTTTGGTAGACGCGGATGAAGTTTTCTGCAAAACCACTAGATGTGCATGCAAATGGTGCTTTTGGCAGAACGCGCACGTGGATTTCTACCAAACGACGTGCTAAGCATGCCGATGCTGCTCTTTTTAGCACCCGCGCACGCATTTGTGCGAAAACGCGTTTTAAGCATGCACATGCATCTTTTGGTAGACGCGGATGAAGTTTTCTGCAAAACCACAAGATGTGCATGCAAATGGTGTTTTTTGCAGAACGCGCACGTGGATTCCTACCAAACGACGTGCTAAGCATGCCGATGCTGCTCTTTTTAGCACCCGCGCACGGATTTGTGCGAAAACGCGTTTTAAGCATGCACATGCATCTCTTGGTAGACGCGGATGAAGTTTTCTGCAAAACCACAAGATGTGCATGCAAATGGTGCTTTTGGCAGAACGCGCACGTGGATTTCTACCAAACGACGTGCTAAGCATGCCGATGCTGCTCTTTTTAGCACCCGCGCACGGATTTGTGCGAAAACGCGTTTTAAGCATGCACATGCATCTTTTGGTAGACGCGGATGAAGTTTTCTCAAAACCAGAAGATGTGCATGCAAATGGTGCTTTTGGCAAAACGCGCACGTGGATTTCTACCAAACGGCGTGCTAAGCATGCCGATGCTGCTCTTTTTAGCACCCGCGCACGGATTTGTGCGAAAACGCGTTTTAAGCATGGATATGCATCTTTTGGTAGACGCGGATGAAGTTTTCTGCAAAACCACAAGATGTGCATGCAAATGGTGCTTTTGGCAGAACGCGCACGTGGATTTCTACCAAACGACGTGCTAAGCATGCCGATGCTGCTCTTTTTAGCACCCGCGCACGGATTTGTGCGAAAACGCGTTTTAAGCATGCACATGCATCTTTTGGTAGACGCGGATGAAGTTTTCTGCAAAACCACAAGATGTGCATGCAAATGGTGCTTTTGGCAGAACGCGCACGTGGATTTCTACCAAACGACGTGCTAAGCATGCCGATGCTGCTCTTTTTAGCACCCGCGCACGGATTTGTGCGAAAACGCGTTTTAAGCATGCACATGCATCTTTTGGTAGACGCGGATGAAGTTTTCTGCAAAACCACAAGATGTGCATGCAAATGGTGCTTTTGGCAGAACGCGCACGTGGATTTCTACCAAACGACGTGCTAAGCATGCCGATGCTGCTCTTTTTAGCACCCGCGCACGGATTTGTGCGAAACCGCGTTTTAAGCATGCACATGCATCTTTTGGTAGACGCGGATGAAGTTTTCTGCAAAACCACAAGATGTGCATGCAAATGGTGCTTTTGGCAGAACGCGCACGTGGATTTCTACCAAACGACGTGCTAAGCATGCCGATGCTGCTCTTTTTAGCACCCGCGCACGCATTTGTGCGAAAACGCGTTTTAAGCATGCACATGCATCTTTTGGTAGACGCGGATGATGTTTTCTGCAAAACCACAAGATGTGCATGCAAATGGTGCTTTTGGCAGAACGCGCACGTGGATTTCTACCAAACGACGTGCTAAGCATGCCGATGCTGCTCTTTTTAGCTCCCGCGCACGGATTTGTGCGAAAACGCGTTTTAAGCATGCACATGCATCTTTTGGTAGACGCGGATGAAGTTTTCTGCAAAACCACAAGATGTGCATGCAAATGGTGCTTTTGGCAGAACGCGCACGTGGATTTCTACCAAATGACGTGCTAAGCATGCCGATGCTGCTCTTTTTAGCACCCGCGCACGCATTTGTGGGAAAACGCGTTTTAAGCATGCACATGCATCTTTTGGTAGACGCGGATGAAGTTTTCTGCAAAACCACAAGATGTGCATGGAAATGGTGCTTTTGGCAGAACGCGCACGTGGATTTCTACCAAACGACGTGCTAAGCATGCCGATGCTGCTCTTTTTAGCACCCGCGCACGGATTTGTGCGAAAACGCGTTTTAAGCATGCACATGCATCTTTTGGTAGACGCGGATGAAGTTTTCTGCAAAACCACAAGATGTGCATGCAAATGGTGCTTTTGGCAGAACGCGCACGTGGATTTCTACCAAACGACGTGCTAAGCATGGCGATGCTGCTCTTTTTAGCACCCGCGCACGCATTTGTGCGAAAACGCGTTTTAAGCATGCACATGCATCTTTTGGTAGACGCGGATGAAGTTTTCTGCAAAACCACTAGATGTGCATGCAAATGGTGCTTTTGGCAGAACGCGCACGTGGATTTCTACCAAACGACGTGCTAAGCATGCCGATGCTGCTCTTTTTAGCACCCGCGCACGCATTTGTGCGAAAACGCGTTTTAAGCATGCACATGCATCTTTTGGTAGACGCGGATGAAGTTTTCTGCAAAACCACAAGATGTGCATGCAAATGGTGTTTTTTGCAGAACGCGCACGTGGATTCCTACCAAACGACGTGCTAAGCATGCCGATGCTGCTCTTTTTAGCACCCGCGCACGGATTTTTGTGAAAACGCGTTTTAAGCATGCACATGCATCTTTTGGTAGACGCGGATGAAGTTTTCTGCAAAACCACAAGATGTGCATGGAAATGGTGCTTTTGGCAGAACGCGCACGTGGATTTCTACCAAACGACGTGCTAAGCATGCCGATGCTGCTCTTTTTAGCACCCGCGCACGGATTTGTGCGAAAACGCGTTTTAAGCATGCACATGCATCTTTTGGTAGACGCGGATGAAGTTTTCTGCAAAACCACAAGATGTGCATGCAAATGGTGCTTTTGGCAGAACGCGCACGTGGATTTCTACCAAACGACGTGCTAAGCATGGCGATGCTGCTCTTTTTAGCACCCGCGCACGCATTTGTGCGAAAACGCGTTTTAAGCATGCACATGCATCTTTTGGTAGACGCGGATGAAGTTTTCTGCAAAACCACAAGATGTGCATGCAAATGGTGTTTTTTGCAGAACGCGCACGTGGATTCCTACCAAACGACGTGCTAAGCATGCCGATGCTGCTCTTTTTAGCACCCGCGCACGGATTTTTGTGAAAACGCGTTTTAAGCATGCACATGCATCTTTTGGTAGACGCGGATGAAGTTTTCTGCAAAACCACAAGATGTGCATGGAAATGGTGCTTTTGGCAGAACGCGCACGTGGATTTCTACCAAACGACGTGCTAAGCATGCCGATGCTGCTCTTTTTAGCACCCGCGCACGCATTTGTGCGTAAACGCGTTTTAAGCATGCACATGCATCTTTTGGTAGACGCGGATGAAGTTTTCTGCAAAACCACAACATGTGCATGCAAATGGTGCTTTTTGCAGAACGCGCACGTGGATTTCTACCAAACGACGTGCTAAGCATGCCGATGCTGCTCTTTTTAGCACCCGCGCACGCATTTGTGCGAAAACGCGTTTTAAGCATGCACATGCATCTTTTGGTAGACGCGGATGAAGTTTTCTGCAAAACCACAAGATGTGCATGCAAATGGTGCTTTTTGCAGAACGCGCACGTGGATTTCTACCAAACGACGTGCTAAGCATGCCGATGCTGCTCTTTTTAGCACCCGCGCACGCATTTGTGCGAAAACGCGTTTTAAGCATGCACATGCATCTTTTGGTAGACGCGGATGAAGTTTTCTGCAAAACCACAAGATGTGCATGCAAATGGTGCTTTTTGCAGAACGCGCACGTGGATTTCTACCAAACGACGTGCTAAGCATGCCGATGCTGCTCTTTTTAGCACCCGCGCACGGATTTGTGCGAAAACGCGTTTTAAGCATGCACATGCATCTTTTGGTAGACGCGGATGAAGTTTTCTGCAAAACCACTAGATGTGCATGCAAATGGTGCTTTTGGCAGAACGCGCACGTGGATTTCTACCAAACGACGTGCTAAGCATGCCGATGCTGCTCTTTTTAGCACCCGCGCACGCATTTGTGCGAAAACGCGTTTTAAGCATGCACATGCATCTTTTGGTAGACGCGGATGAAGTTTTCTGCAAAACCACAAGATGTGCATGCAAATGGTGTTTTTTGCAGAACGCGCACGTGGATTCCTACCAAACGACGTGCTAAGCATGCCGATGCTGCTCTTTTTAGCACCCGCGCACGGATTTGTGCGAAAACGCGTTTTAAGCATGCACATGCATCTCTTGGTAGACGCGGATGAAGTTTTCTGCAAAACCACAAGATGTGCATGCAAATGGTGCTTTTGGCAGAACGCGCACGTGGATTTCTACCAAACGACGTGCTAAGCATGCCGATGCTGCTCTTTTTAGCACCCGCGCACGGATTTGTGCGAAAACGCGTTTTAAGCATGCACATGCATCTTTTGGTAGACGCGGATGAAGTTTTCTCAAAACCAGAAGATGTGCATGCAAATGGTGCTTTTGGCAAAACGCGCACGTGGATTTCTACCAAACGGCGTGCTAAGCATGCCGATGCTGCTCTTTTTAGCACCCGCGCACGGATTTGTGCGAAAACGCGTTTTAAGCATGGATATGCATCTTTTGGTAGACGCGGATGAAGTTTTCTGCAAAACCACAAGATGTGCATGCAAATGGTGCTTTTGGCAGAACGCGCACGTGGATTTCTACCAAACGACGTGCTAAGCATGCCGATGCTGCTCTTTTTAGCACCCGCGCACGGATTTGTGCGAAAACGCGTTTTAAGCATGCACATGCATCTTTTGGTAGACGCGGATGAAGTTTTCTGCAAAACCACAAGATGTGCATGCAAATGGTGCTTTTGGCAGAACGCGCACGTGGATTTCTACCAAACGACGTGCTAAGCATGCCGATGCTGCTCTTTTTAGCACCCGCGCACGGATTTGTGCGAAAACGCGTTTTAAGCATGCACACGCATCTTTTGGTAGACGCGGATGAAGTTTTCTGCAAAACCACAAGATGTGCATGCAAATGGTGCTTTTGGCAGAACGCGCACGTGGATTTCTACCAAACGACGTGCTAAGCATGCCGATGCTGCTCTTTTTAGCACCCGCGCACGGATTTGTGCGAAACCGCGTTTTAAGCATGCACATGCATCTTTTGGTAGACGCGGATGAAGTTTTCTGCAAAACCACAAGATGTGCATGCAAATGGTGCTTTTGGCAGAACGCGCACGTGGATTTCTACCAAACGACGTGCTAAGCATGCCGATGCTGCTCTTTTTAGCACCCGCGCACGCATTTGTGCGAAAACGCGTTTTAAGCATGCACATGCATCTTTTGGTAGACGCGGATGATGTTTTCTGCAAAACCACAAGATGTGCATGCAAATGGTGCTTTTGGCAGAACGCGCACGTGGATTTCTACCAAACGACGTGCTAAGCATGCCGATGCTGCTCTTTTTAGCTCCCGCGCACGGATTTGTGCGAAAACGCGTTTTAAGCATGCACATGCATCTTTTGGTAGACGCGGATGAAGTTTTCTGCAAAACCACAAGATGTGCATGCAAATGGTGCTTTTGGCAGAACGCGCACGTGGATTTCTACCAAATGACGTGCTAAGCATGCCGATGCTGCTCTTTTTAGCACCCGCGCACGCATTTGTGGGAAAACGCGTTTTAAGCATGCACATGCATCTTTTGGTAGACGCGGATGAAGTTTTCTGCAAAACCACAAGATGTGCATGCAAATGGTGCTTTTTGCAGAACGCGCACGTGGATTTCTACCAAACGACGTGCTAAGCATGCCGATGCTACTCTTTTTAGCACCCGCGCATGCATTTGTGCGAAAACGCGTTTTAAGCATGCACATGCATCTTTTGGTAGACGCGGATGAAGTTTTCTGCAAAACCACAAGATGTGCATGCAAATGGTGCTTTTGGCAGAACGCGCACGTGGATTTCTACCAAACGACGTGCTAAGCATGGCGATGCTGCTCTTTTTAGCACCCGCGCACGCATTTGTGCGAAAACGCGTTTTAAGCATGCACATGCATCTTTTGGTAGACGCGGATGAAGTTTTCTGCAAAACCACAAGATGTGCATGCAAATGGTGTTTTTTGCAGAACGCGCACGTGGATTCCTACCAAACGACGTGCTAAGCATGCCGATGCTGCTCTTTTTAGCACCCGCGCACGGATTTTTGTGAAAACGCGTTTTAAGCATGCACATGCATCTTTTGGTAGACGCGGATGAAGTTTTCTGCAAAACCACAAGATGTGCATGGAAATGGTGCTTTTGGCAGAACGCGCACGTGGATTTCTACCAAACGACGTGCTAAGCATGCCGATGCTGCTCTTTTTAGCACCCGCGCACGCATTTATGCGAAAACGCGTTTTAAGCATGCACATGCATCTTTTGGTAGACGCGGATGAAGTTTTCTGCAAAACCACAAGATGTGCATGCAAATGGTGCATTTTGCAGAACGCGCACGTGGATTTCTACCAGACGACGTGCTAAGCATGCCGATGCTGCTCTTTTTAGCACCCGCGCACGGATTTGTGCGAAAACGCGTTTTAAGCATGCACATGCATCTCTTGGTAGACGCGGATGAAGTTTTCTGCAAAACCACAAGATGTGCATGCAAATGGTGCTTTTGGCAGAACGCGCACGTGGATTTCTACCAAACGACGTGCTAAGCATGCCGATGCTGCTCTTTTTAGCACCCGCGCACGGATTTGTGCGAAAACGCGTTTTAAGCATGCACATGCATCTTTTGGTAGACGCGGATGAAGTTTTCTCAAAACCAGAAGATGTGCATGCAAATGGTGCTTTTGGCAAAACGCGCACGTGGATTTCTACCAAACGGCGTGCTAAGCATGCCGATGCTGCTCTTTTTAGCACCCGCGCACGGATTTGTGCGAAAACGCGTTTTAAGCATGGATATGCATCTTTTGGTAGACGCGGATGAAGTTTTCTGCAAAACCACAAGATGTGCATGCAAATGGTGCTTTTGGCAGAACGCGCACGTGGATTTCTACCAAACGACGTGCTAAGCATGCCGATGCTGCTCTTTTTAGCACCCGCGCACGGATTTGTGCGAAAACGCGTTTTAAGCATGCACATGCATCTTTTGGTAGACGCGGATGAAGTTTTCTGCAAAACCACAAGATGTGCATGCAAATGGTGCTTTTTGCAGAACGCGCACGTGGATTTCTACCAAACGACGTGCTAAGCATGCCGATGCTGCTCTTTTTAGCACCCGCGCACGGATTTGTGCGAAAACGCGTTTTAAGCATGCACATGCATCTTTTGGTAGACGAGGATGAAGTTTTCTGCAAAACCACAAGATGTGCATGCAAATGGTGCTTTTGGCAGAACGTGCACGTGGATTTCTACCAAACGACGTGCTAAGCATTCCGATGCTGCTCTTTTTAGCACCCGCGCACGGATTTGTGCGAAAACGCGTTTTAAGCATGCACATGCATCTTTTGGTAGACGCGGATGAAGTTTTCTGCAAAACCACAAGATGTGCATGCAAATGGTGCTTTTGGCAGAACGCGCACGTGGATTTCTACCAAACGACGTGCTAAGCATGCCGATGCTGCTCTTTTTAGCACCCGCGCACGGATTTGTGCGAAAACGCGTTTTAAGCATACACACGCATCTTTTGGTAGACGAGGATGAAGTTTTCTGCAAAACCACAAGATGTGCATGCAAATGGTGCTTTTGGCAGAACGCGCACGTGGATTTCTACCAAACGACGGGCTAAGCATGCCGATGCTGCTCTTTTTAGCACCCGCGCACGGATTTGTGCGAAAACGCGTTTTAAACATGCACATGCATCTTTTGGTAGACGCGGATGAAGTTTTCTGCAAAACCACAAGATGTGCATGCAAATGGTGCTTTTGGCAGAACGCGCACGTGGATTTCTACCAAACGACGTGCTAAGCATGCCGATGCTGCTCTTTTTAGCACCCGCGCACGGATTTGTGCGAAAACGCGTTTTAAGCATGCACATGCATCTTTTGGTAGACGCGGATGAAGTTTTCTGCAAAACCACAAGATGTGCATGCAAATGGTGCTTTTGGCAGAACGCGCACGTGGATTTCTACCAAACGACGTGCTAAGCATGCCGATGCTGCTCTTTTTAGCACCCGCGCACGGATTTGTGCGAAAACGCGTTTTAAGCATGCACATGCATCTTTTGGTAGACGCGGATGAAGTTTTCTGCAAAACCACAAGATGTGCATGCAAATGGTGCTTTTGGCAGAACGCGCACGTGGATTTCTACCAAACGACGTGCTAAGCATGCCTATGCAGCTCTTTTTAGCACCCGCGCACGCATTTGTGCGAAAACGCGTTTTAAGCATGCACATGCATCTTTTGGTAGACGCGGATGAAGTTTTCTGCAAAACCACAAGATGTGCATGCAAATGGTGCTTTTGGCAGAACGCGCACGTGGATTTCTACCAAAGGACGTGCTAAGCATGCCGATGCTGCTCTTTTTAGCACCCGCGCACGGATTTGTGCGAAAACGCGTTTTAAGCATGCACATGCATCTTTTGGTAGACGCGGATGAAGTTTTCTGCAAAACCACAAGATGTGCATGCAAATGGTGCTTTTGGCAGAACGTGCACGTGGATTTCTACCAAACGACGTGCTAAGCATGCCGATGCTGCTCTTTTTAGCACCCGCGCACGTATTTGTTGCGAAAACGCGTTTTAAGCATGCACATGCATCTTTTGGTAGACGCGGATGAAGTTTTCTGCAAAACCATAAGATGTGCATGCAAATGGTGCTTTTGGCAGAACGCGCACGTGGATTTCTACCAAACGACGTGCTAAGCATGCCGATGCTGCTCTTTTTAGCACCCGCGCACGGATTTGTGCGAAAACGCGTTTTAAGCATACACACGCATCTTTTGGTAGACGAGGATGAAGTTTTCTGCAAAACCACAAGATGTGCATGCAAATGGTGCTTTTGGCAGAACGCGCACGTGGATTTCTACCAAACGACGGGCTAAGCATGCCGATGCTGCTCTTTTTAGCACCCGCGCACGGATTTGTGCGAAAACGCGTTTTAAGCATGCACATGCATCTTTTGGTAGACGCGGATGAAGTTTTCTGCAAAACCACAAGATGTGCATGCAAATGGTGCTTTTGGCAGAACGCGCACGTGGATTTCTACCAAAGGACGTGCTAAGCATGCCGATGCTGCTCTTTTTAGCACCCGCGCACGGATTTGTGCGAAAACGCGTTTTAAGCATGCACATGCATCTTTTGGTAGACGCGGATGAAGTTTTCTGCAAAACCACAAGATGTGCATGCAAATGGTGCTTTTGGCAGAACGTGCACGTGGATTTCTACCAAACGACGTGCTAAGCATGCCGATGCTGCTCTTTTTAGCACCCGCGCACGGATTTGTGCGAAAACGCGTTTTAAGCATGCACATGCATCTTTTGGTAGACGCGGATGAAGTTTTCTGCAAAACCACAAGATGTGCATGCAAATGGTGTTTTTGGCAGAACGCGCACGTGGATTTCTACCAAACGACGTGCTAAGCATGCCGATGCAGCTCTTTTTAGCACCCGCGCACGCATTTGTGCGAAAACGCGTTTTAAGCATGCACATGCATCTTTTGGTAGACGCGGATGAAGTTTTCTGCAAAACCACAAGATGTGCATGCAAATGGTGCTTTTGGCAGAACGCGCACGTGGATTTCTACCAAACGACGTGCTAAGCATGCCGATGCTGCTCTTTTTAGCACCCGCGCACGGATTTGTGCGAAAACGCGTTTTAAGCATGCACATGCATCTTTTGGTAGACGCGGATGAAGTTTTCTGCAAAACCACAAGATGTGCATGCAAATGGTGCTTTTGGCAGAACGCGCACGTGGATTTCTACCAAACGACGTGCTAAGCATGCCTATGCAGCTCTTTTTAGCACCCGCGCACGCATTTGTGCGAAAACGCGTTTTAAGCATGCACATGCATCTTTTGGTAGACGCGGATGAAGTTTTCTGCAAAACCACAAGATGTGCATGCAAATGGTGCTTTTGGCAGAACGCGCACGTGGATTTCTACCAAACGACGTGCTAAGCATGCCGATGCTGCTCTTTTTAGCACCCGCGCACGCATTTGTGCGAAAACGCGTTTTAAGCATGCACATGCATCTTTTGGTAGACGCGGATGAAGTTTTCTGCAAAACCACAAGATGTGCATGCAAATGGTGCTTTTTGCAGAACGCGCACGTGGATTTCTACCAAACGACGTGCTAAGCATGCCGATGCTGCTCTTTTTAGCACCCGCGCACGGATTTGTGCGAAAACGCGTTTTAAGCATGCACATGCATCTTTTGGTAGACGCGGATGAAGTTTTCTGCAAAACCACAAGATGTGCATGCAAATGGTGCTTTTGGCAGAACGCGCACGTGGATTTCTACCAAACGACGTGCTAAGCATGCCGATGCTGCTCTTTTTAGCACCCGCGCACGCATTTGTGCGAAAACGCGTTTTAAGCATGCACATGCATCTTTTGGTAGACGCGGATGAAGTTTTCTGCAAAACCACAAGATGTGCATGCAAATGGTGCTTTTGGCAGAACGCGCACGTGGATTTCTACCAAACGACGTGCTAAGCATGCCGATGCTGCTCTTTTTAGCACCCGCGCACGGATTTGTGCGAAAACGCGTTTTAAGATCTGTCTCGCGTGTGT